>NW_005871128.1:628907-759424 GCF_000147115.1 Myotis lucifugus
TCTCTAGCTTTCCTTAGCCTCCGTGGATCTTCCCTGTTGCGTGGGGAGGGATAGAGAGAGATCCCAAGGCTAGCTGAGCCTTTATTTTATAGTGAGAGGTAACAAGATAGTGGTTCTATAGTTACACAGTTCTTGTGAGTTTCACTTGTTTTGACCATAATTACACTTCCTGCACTTCCCTCAGCCCATTAGCTTCCCAGATAAGATCTAGAGAGCCTCATAAGGTCAAGCCTAATTATGCTAAGAGGACTGTGCCCTCTAAGCTGGGAATTGTTTGTGACTTTACCAACAGGTCAGTCCGAGGCTTAACCCTATATCAGCTCCCCACACTGATCGGCCCTGCTCTGTGCATGACAGGGTGGAGCTCCTCAACCCCCTGATGGGCCCTGCTCTGTGCGTGACAGGGGGGAGCTCCCCAACCCCCTGATCGACCCTGCTCTGTGTGTGATAGGGTACAGAGCCCCAACCCCCCTGATGGGCCCTGCTCTGTGAGTGACAGGGGGCAGAGCCCCAACCCCCTGATCGGCCCTGCTCTGTGTGTGACAGGGGGTGGCGCCGCAACCTCCCCATCGACCCTGCCTTGAGTGTGACAGAGGGCGGTGCCCCAACCCCCCAATCGGCTCTACCCTGAGCTTGACTAGGGGTGGCATCGCAACCTCCTGATCCGCCCTGCTCTGTGCATGACAGGGGGCGGTGCCCCAACTCCCCAATCAGCCCTGCTCTTAGCCTGACCAGGGGCTGCACCTAGGGATTGGGCGTGCCCTCTGCCACCCCGGAGCAGGCCTAAGCCAGCAGGTCGTTATCTCCCGAGGGGTCCCAGACTGCGAGAGGGCACAGGCCGGGCTGAGGGACCCCCCTCCCCGCCAAGTGCACAAATTTTTGTGCACCGGGCCTCTAGTTTTTTATATAATATTGAACACAAATATTAAATAAAATTGATGTTTAGTTCCCACATACATAAGGCAAATGACATAAAGCTTTTATAATAGTTTTATAAAGTACAGTAGGTGACCATAATGCTGCAGTTCAAAGGCATGACCAGATGTCATGGTGGAGCCTCTTAGAGTATGTATTTCTGTCAGCTCATCTCAGAATCATCTCACCTGTGTAGGCAAAGGGTGAGAGACACAGTAGGATGTCAGTTCTTGTCGTAATTCAAAGAGCATCAAAGGATTACTTATGTCTTCTCAAATCTCTGTCTTCTCTTTCTTTCCTTCCTTCTCAGAATGGAATCCCAAATCCTTCAGTAAATTTTACAAAATATATATCCAGCCTCACTTGTTATTCAGCTGAACATGTGGCAGAATGAATGTCTTATCTCTCAAATCAGTTTCTGAGTTTTCAGTTTTACTTTTCTATATTAGTCACAGTCTGATGCATAGCACTGTGGTATAATTGAACATGACATGAGCAACACCAAGGGCTGAATTGGTCACCGCAAGATACATTTTAAAAAAGGGTGAAAATTATATTTTCCCTCTCTAGCAACAAATATTTGGAGCTATTAAAAAGTAGACTCCAGAGCTGATTTGTTGTGTTGATATTACAGGGGCCGACTCTCTGGCCTCCCCAAACCTTGGTCTCTCTAGTCCATACTATAGTTCTTCTCAAAGTTTATTCCATAAAATACTAGTCCTTTTATCTGCTTCACAATAAGAATGGTGTGAAATAAAATACTTTGCATTGGATCACAAACATTTACAATCATAAACATTATTTCATTTCTTTTAGCCTCACAAATATTAGTTTATAAAACATATTACAGCCCTAGCTGGTTTGGCTCAGTGGATAGAGTGTCAGCCTGCAGACTAAAAGGTCCCAGGTTCAATTCCTGGTCAGGGGCACATGCCTAGGTTGTGGGCTCAATTTTCAGTGGGGGGCAGGCAGGAGGCAGACGATCCACAATTCTCTCGCATCATGGATGTTTCTATCTCTCTCTCCATCTCCTTTCCTCTCTGAAATCAACAAAAATATATTTTTTAAAAAAAACATATTACAGTGAAGACAAAATTTATTTAATTTTCAAAATCAGTGTTTCTCAGAACTGTTGGATTAATTAACTCCTTATTTTGGAATTATTGGTTACAATAACTCAACACTAGTATTCTAAGAAACAAATTTTAGGGAATATCATTGTTCATCAATTTCTCAATGAATATTTTCTTCACCTTTACCCTCTGAAATTGGGATGTGTCTTACATTTGAGGATGTCCTGGATTCAGTGAATATAGCATTGCCCTGACAGCTTTCACATAAGTTATTTATCAGTTAAGATAAATAAAAAGTTGTAAAAGTAAAGTGCCAGATGTCTGTTAAGGAAAGTTCTCACTGGAGAAACTAAGATGGCGGCATAGGTAAACACCGGAAATTGCTGCCTCGCACAACCACTTCAAAAATACAACTAAAAGATGGAACGGACATCATCCAGAACCACAGGAAGGCTGGCTGAGTGGAAATTCTACAACTAGAAGGAAAGAGAAAAGCACACTGAGACTCAGAGGAGGTGTTGTGTGGAAGTAAAGTGCAGAGGTACAGAGGTGCACGCGGAAAGGGCTGGCAGCTGAGGACGCGGTACATGTGGAAAGGGATGGCAACTGAGGACACAGTTGTCTTTTTCAATTGGGAGGGAGTCTCAAGCTCCTGACTGCTCTGAACTCCAGTTCCAGGCGAGTCTCTGGGGACCCAGACTCATATGGGGAGAAACTGGTCTGTCTGGCATTAGTCAGAACTTAAGGGTGGCTTTCTCTCAGGGTGTTTGCAGCGATTACCAGGACACTGAGAAGCGTGGCCTCTTAGGGCAGGACTGAGGAGCAGCCAAAGCTGTTTGCTCCGCCCTGTTGATTCCCTGAGACCCCACCCCACCCAAGCTGTGTGCAGAGGCTTTTGCATATGAAAGGCCTGGCCCTTTGCAATCTGAAAATTACCTGACAAACTGCAGCTGGATCAGAGAAACCAAGAACATCCAAAAGAAGGCCTAAGGCCTCACAGCAGCTTGCATATTGCTTCACAGCTGGGCTCCTGCTGGGTAGCCTCAGGCAGAGGCTAAATTAGCACCTCCTTAGAAATCCAAGAGCCAGTGACCCAGTAATCAGAGTGGGACCATCCAGATTACAACGCCTCAGATCCATAAGGGACACACTCAGGGGGTAGACTCAGTGAGCACCAAAGCCCCACTGAAGCAAGTCTTGCCCCAGAAGGGTGTCTCCAGCACAGAAGTTCTCCCACTGCAGACACAGCTGATTCTCACAGCCAATTGGCCTGGAGGTCAATTCCTCCCAGTGATACCTACAACAATCAAGGCTTAACTACAACAAGACTGTGCACAAAGCCCACAAGGGGGTGCACCAAGAGTGTCCACCTCAGGTAATTGGGGAGGCTGAGCCACTGGGTCCTACCGGACACCTAGCACAGAAAGCCACTCTATCAACACAGGGAAGCATAAAAAATGCAGAGACAAAGAAACAGGACACAAATGACAGAAATGGAGGAAAGCAAACTACTGGATATAGAGTTCAAAACCACACTTTTAAGGTTTTTCAAGAATTTTCTAGAAACCGCCGATAAATTTAGTAAGACCCTCAATAAGTCTAGTGAGACTGCCGATAAATTTAGTGAGACCCTCAAGAAATCTAGTGAGACCCTCAAGGATATGAAAAAGGACCAACTAGAAATTAAGCATACACTGAATGAAATAAAGAATATTATACAGAGTTCCAACAGCAGACTAGAGGATTGCAAGAATCAAGTCAAAGATTTGAAATACAAAGAAGCAAAAAACATCCAAACCGGAAAAGCAAAAAGAAAAAAGAATCCAAAAATATGAAGATAGTGTAAGGAGCCTCTGGGACAACTTCAAGCACACCAACATCCAAATTATAGGGGTGCCAGAAGAAGAGAGAGAGAGGAAGATATTGAAAACCTATTTGAAGAAATAATGGCAGAAAACTTCCCCTACCTGGTGAGAGAAATAGACTTACAAGTCCAGGAAGCGCATAGAACCCCAAACAAAAGGAATCCAAAGAGGACCATACCAAGACACATCATAATTAAAATGCCAAGAGCAAAAGACAAAGAGAGAATCTTAAAAGCGGCAAGAGAAAAACAGTCAATTACCTACAAAGGAGTACCCATACAACTGTCAGCTGATTCCTCAACAGAAACTTTGCAAGAAATATTCAAAGTGATGAATAGCAAGAACCTACAACCAAGATTACTTTACCCAGCAAAGCTATCATTCAGAATTGAAGGTCAGATAAAGAGCTTCACAGATAAGAAAAAGCTAAAGGAGTTCATCACCACCAAACCAGTATTATATGAAATGCTGAAAGGTATCCTTTAAGAAGAGGAAAAAGAAGAAAAAGGTAAAGATACAAATTATGAACAACAAATACACATCTATCAACAAGTGAATCTAAACGTCAAGTGAATAAATAATCTGATGAACAGAATAAACTGGTGAATATAATAGAATCGGGGCGTAGAAAGGGAGTGGACTGACTATTCGGGGGGGGGGCGGAAAGGGGTGTGGGGGGTATGGGAAGAAACTAGACAAAAATCGTACACCTATGGATGAGGACGGGGCAGGGATAAGGGCAGAGGGTGGGGTGGGAACTGGGTGGAGAAGAGCTATGGGGGGAAAAAAAGAGGAACAACTGTAATAATCTGAACAATAAAGATTTAATGAAAAAATTTTTTTAAAAAAGGAAAGTTCTCAGACACTTCCAATGGCACTTGGTGTTATAACCCTTAGGCCAGAAGTTAGTAATGTGGCCACACCTAGTAGCCAAGGGGGGTTAGAGAATGGAGTAATTTTTCTAAGCTTTCATGCGTGGAGCTAAAATTGTTATTGCTCTGAATGAAAGGAAAACCTATGAAGTGGGGAAGACTGGGGAACTAGCACTACCTGCTGTAGTGTGATCCCTGAATATCGATATTTATAAGAAGTAGATCATTTAAAAACCACTCTATAAATAGAAACTAGAGAAATATGAAAGCACAACTCTTTCAGAAGGCAACTATTGTTAAAGATGAAAACTTCATTTTGCCATTAGCAGCCAGAAAATTAGCCCTTTCCTCTCCAACATCAAATAGTTTAGAAGAAATGTCTTGGTGTGCATGACTTTGGATTGTGAAGGTCAGAACAGAATGATATTCCCTGTTGCCTTCTTTTGATTCTCGGGCCACTCTGATTATCCAAATTTCAGTGGGGGAAAGTGCAACTAGAGCTACAGGGAATGATTCACATAGTCAATACTATGTAGATATGGGCTCATAATAAGAGCTTCTGGAATGTCCTATATTTGATTAGTTTGTTCTCAGGCTGCTCTGTGACTGTTTCCATTAATCTTTCAGAGATTTTGATTGAATTAAATGCAGGAATTACTGTAAAAAAGTTCTCCAGTGTTAACCATTGAATTTACCTTTTATATTTGTTCACAATATCTTTAATCACTAATTTCTAAATGGAAATATTGAAGTAGGGAGACTGTTCAAATTTAGACTTAAATTTGACTACTGTTCAATTGGAAATATAATTAGATTATGACTAAATTTTTTTCAACATTATAATTAAAAGAATTAAAATTCCCATATGTAATAGTGTGAGTCTTGTTAAAATATATTATCTATTTATACTACTGTCATTTTGGAATTTTTTTCACTCCCAGCTGAATCTCTTGATTCTATCCTTTGACAAAAAACAAACATATCATTCATTGAAGCTAGACTTCTATTACCAATACCTGAAAGCTGTTATTCTGTAACACTTACCTTTATTTATAAGGCCTTAAAATGATTCACTTTGCAGGGAAATTATGTAATAATTTAATGTAAACATAGCAATTATATAATGAGATATAAAATTTTCTCTGTGTTCATTTATATCAGACTATAGACCAAATGCATGGATTCATGCACATTGAAAGGAAATGAATTAGGAGGTGGCTGGCGGGGTGGGACTGGGTGAGATGGGCTGGACATAACCTAGAGCCAACCTCCTGCAGTCTCTCCCCAGCCAGCTGTACCTGGGGTGGCGCCATGGCTTGAAGGGCATCTGTGGATTAAGCAGGGTCCCTCTGGCAGGTGGGGTCTCTTGACCTGGCCTGCAGGGATCGGGCTGACACCGGTTCTTCAACATCCCTCAAGGGGTTCCCAGAGTGCAAGAGGGCACTCAGCAAAGTTGCTGTTGTACAGGATGTGGAACACAAATGCAAGTGTGCAGTAAACCAGATTCGGGGCCCACAGTGCCCCAGCAACAACATAACCCACGGCTGAAGGTGGAATCGTGCGGCCCCACAAGGAATTGGGCTCCCTTATCTCTGGTTTCAGGGTGCATCACCTGAGAACCACAGCTGCCAAGTCACTGCAGCTTAGGCAGCTCCTGTGTTGAGCATCTGCCTCCTGGTGGTCACTGCATGTCATAGCTACCAGTTGGAAGGACACTTAGCATATTAGCCTTTTATATATAGACTAGAGGCCCGGTGCACAAAAATTTGTGCACTCGGGGTGGGGGGGAGGGTCCCTCAGCCCGGCCTGTGCCCTCTCGCAGGCTGGGACCCCTCGGGGGATGACCAACTGCTGGCTTAGGCCTGCTCCCCGGGGGATTGGGCCTAAGCTGGCAATCAGACATCCCTCTGGCAGCCCGGCAGCCCTCAGGGGATGTCCACTTGCCAGCGGGGAGCAGACTTAAGCTGCAGCCAGACATCCTTAGCGCTGCTGAGGAGGCAGGAGAGACTCCCACCACCACCGCTGTACTGGCAGCCATCAGCCTGGCTTGTGGCTGAGCAGAGCTCCCCCATGTGGGAGCGCACTGACCACCAGAGGGCAGCTCCTGCATTGAGCATCTGCCCCCTGGTGGTCAGTGTGTGTCATAGTGACCAGTCATTCCCAGTCTTTCTGCTGTTAGGGTCAGTTTGCATATTACCCTTTTACTAAATAGGATAGAGGCCTGGTGCAGGGGTGGGGGCCGGCTGGTTTGCCCTGAAGGGTGTCCCGGATCAGGGTGGGGGTCCCGCTTGGGTGCCTGGCCAGCCTGGGTGAGGGGCTGATGGCTGTTTGCAGCTGGTCACACCCCCTTCAGGGTGGGGGTCCCCACTGGGGTGCCTGGCCAGTCTGGGTGAGGGGCTGAGGGCCGTTTTCACGCTGGCCTGCGACTGAAGCTCCCAGCCTCTCCTTTTTTTCTTTTTTCTTTTTATTCTGGGATTTATTTACCTTCTATAATTGAAACTCTGTTGCCGTCACTGGCACTCCCAGCTCTGAGGCCGTGGCTGGCTGAAAGCAGGTATCTGGGGTTTGTTTAGCTTCTATAATTGAAACTTTGTTGCTTTTGGAGCTGTTGCTTTCGGAGATTAGAGCAGGCCACGGCAGGCGGGTAACCTTGGCTTCCTCCATCACTGGAGCAAGCAAGCCTCCTGCTCGCTTCAGCTGAGTGGCTGCCGGCCGCCATCTTTGTTGGCAGTTAATTTGCATATCTCGCTGATTAGCCAATGGGAAGCGTAGCGGAGGTACGGTTAATTACCCATTTTGTCTTTTATTAGATAGGATTATCTGCTATCACAAGGCAAATAACATTGTAAGGTAATATATGTCTATTGGGCCTCAAATTGTATGGGCTTATTTTTTAGGAAAAGAAATATTAAATAAGTAGTAAAATATCTTCAAAGATCTAATAGGTGATCCTCATAAGTTGATCTGGCTTAGTGGGTTGGTAAAAATGTTTTAAATAAAAATGTTATTTTGCTTATTGTTTCTCTATTGCCTTAGTATATTGAGAAGGATTAGTCATTTAGATTTTTTTTTTTATTTTTGAACAATAATTAATAAAAGCAAAAAAATGCATCTGGTTTATTTTTATTATTATTATTAATGTTCCCACAGAAGAAAACTGATTTTTTTTAAAGTGATGAAATCTACTAGATAGGTAGGTATCTTCTTATTATTACCAGGTATGTCTTGAATACTTCCCATACACAAAGCTCTCTGATAGGCTTTAGAATGTGGAAGTCAAATTCTAAATGACTCAATCCTGCTGAAGTATGTTTGAAGTAATGTTTATATTTTTATTGCTTCAACAGAGAAGGGAAATATCCTAGCTGTTATTAAATAGGGATTATGAAGTGATAAATCAAAATAACTGACATCTATTTTTTTGAAACTTGAGGCTACATAGTATTATACTAGTAAATACTTAAAAGCCCACTATAAGCCAATAATAACATTGGAAGGTATGAGGATTGCATAAGAAATGTGTACAGTAGTCCCCCTTTATCCATGGGGAATATGTTCTGCGACTCCCAGTGGATGCCTGAAACTATGACTATACCAACAGTAATTTATAAATTAGGCACAGCAAGAGATTAACAAAAATAACTAACAATAAAATAGAACAATTTATGATAATATACTCTAATAAAAGTTATGTGAATGTGGTCTCTCTCTCTATCACTAATAACTGATCTGATTACCAAGATGGCTACTCAGTGACCAATGGGAGGGGCGAGTATACAGCATGGATATACTAGATAAAGGGGTGATACACAGCACAGTTAGAATGGAGCAGGACAATGCAGGATTTCATGGCTTTACTCAGAACAGCATGCAATTTAAAACTTATGAGTTGCTTACTTCTGGAATTTTCCATGTAATATTTTCCCACCATGGTTGACCTTGGGTGACCGGAATTGCAGAAAGCAAAACAACTGATAAGGATGGACTACTGTATTTCTGTCCATAAAAAGACTCCCTTGGAGAGTGGTTCAATATCTCTGAAACTATCTACTCAGAGCAATAAATTTATTCTCCAACTATAAGTTTTTGCAGCGTGGTTAATCTACTGGCTTAGTATTCTAAAATCAGCTGGATATCTGTGATACTGCTCTTCTAGTTACTATGCAGGCACTCCACTGTGATCTGTTCGTTTTCTGTCCTTTTCTTCCATCATCTAAACAGCAGTGTTTTTAGTAATGGAAATCAAGATTTAATAACTTTTTTATCAGGTAATAACAATTCTTTAAATAAAAACTGTACTTTCTCATTAAATTTTACATTTATAAATATTTTGGGGATACATTTTCAAGCAGACGTGTACATTTTCAATTTTACTGTAGTCTTTTTAAAAAATATATTATTGATTTCAGAGAGGAAGGGAGAGAGAGAGAGATAGATAGAAACATCAATGATGAGAGAGAATCATTGATTGCCTGCACGCCACTTCTGGGGATTCAGCCCGCAACCCTGGCATGTGCCCTTGACCAGGAATCAAACATGGGACCTTTCAGTTCTCAGGCTGGCGCTCTATCCATTGAGCCAAACCAGCTAGGGCTACTGTAGTGTGTAAAGGTATTATATACTTATCAGAAGTAATTTTGTTTACAAGATGTTGGATCAATGCACAATTACAAAACTTTTAAATATAGACATTTTACTTCTTTGCAAAGTTTCTGTGTATTCCTGATATAGTAGGGAAATGCTTAGATGGAGCATAGTGTTAAGAATTCTAGAACCTGGGTCTAGTTTCAGGGTTATCTCTCTTTTTTTAAAATATATTTTATTGGTTTTTTACAGAGAGGAAGGGAGAGGGATAGAGAGTTAGAAACATCGATGAGAGAGAAACATCGATCAGCTGCCTCCTGCACACCCCCACACCTCCTACTGGGAATGTGCCCACAACCAAGGTACATGCCCTTGACCGGAATCGAACCAGGGACTCTTCAATCCGCAGGCCGACACTCTATCCACTGAGCCAAACCAGTTAGAGCAGGGTTATCTCTTATTTAACTGAGAGGCCTTAGCATGGCATTTGACTTTTAAAAATATATTTCCTCATTCATGAAATAGAATGAATAATATTTGCTCTGCTGTTAGAGCTAACGAGAAGACAAAAGAAAACACTGTGTATTAAAATACTTTAAAAAATTTAAAGCAGTCTCAAAAATGATGCATGGGTCTGAATCATTGACTCTGGATCTTGGGACAGTACTTATGTATGTATGCATAACTGATGAAAAATAATAGACAAATCCTTATTTGGTTTGAGTTCTGATTATTTATATATAGAAGCAAAACATTACTCTTCAGAGAAGTTTAGCAAAGAACAGGGCATCGTGTTTTAGATTTTCTTTGAATGACATGAACAGAGCAAGGTTATAACATTTAATTTGCTTTCTTGGAAAGGTAGCAGCTGAAAATTGACTCTGTCAGGACTTTAACATGTGCTCTCAAGACATAATGGTATTGTATATTTGGCATTACACACTTCCCGAAGTCCTTTTAATCTTCAAAGGTTTTATAAATGTCAACCAATTTGTCCCACTTTTGTTTCTTAATAACTGGTGTAAAAATCGTGTTCTTTAGGGTTCCAAGCGTGTTAATGAATAGTTGCCACAAATTCATTGTTTCAAAATTAATTTCATGTAGAATCATACACATTCTCCAACATAGGAGAGACATAAAAGTAAACATAATTTATGAGGCCAAATTTAAATAGCACCATGCGATCTTTCACAAGGATGACTAAAGCTCTGATTTAAGATGACAAACATAATTATTGTACTGTGTGGGAACCCAGAAAAAGCATTCTGTGTATTATTGTTAGAATTTTGTACTGTTATGATTCCCCACATGGAATTTCCATTTTAAACATATGTGGATTAGAAATTGTACATAACTAATGCTTTTCAGAGATGTCATTGAGAAAACTTGAATGTACAAAATAAATACAATAACAAATGTTATAAAAGGACATGGAATTTTATTTAAATGGTTATCAGGGTACATTTGAAACAGCCTGACACATCTGCCTCTTCTTCTTCTCTAGGCTCCCTTACCGGCAATAACGGATCTTCCAGAGTTTTTTGTTGCTTCTTACAAATGGCCTGGATGGACTCATGGCCCATTGGATCAAAAAAATTGTGCTGCATCATGGGCTTTTTCCACTGCAAGTAATGAAGTCATTTTAATTAATTCCTTATAAATTCTCCCTTTGACTATAGATCCTGGGACAGTAATTAAAAGGTTTTAAAATTTAGAATATTTAAATATTAATATTTGGTGAATTAAAATAAAATCTTATTCTTCAGAGAAAGCAACCTGAACATTATATAAAAATCCACTTTACTCTGAAAATTGGTCTGTAGGGTTTATCTTAAATAGAGAGTAAATCAAAAGAGCAACGAAAAAAAGTTGCCTATTTGTTTGTCCTTTGATTTAAGGACAGATAGTAAGAGGAGTGTAAGGTTCCTTTTCATTCATAATATAATACTAATATATTTATATATGTATATATATGCATATCCTTATTTTAAAATTCTTTTAAAAATATTTTCAAAAATATATTAAATTGGTAAACTAATTTGATATAAAGCAAGAACAGAATGAACTGATAGTGGATTGAATGAGTTTGATTTCATTTTAGATAAAAACAAATATATAGGTTCTGAGTCCAAAGTAATATAACTGGTCTTTTAATAAGAATAACTCTCAAATTAGTGTTGCTGATCATTCAAAAGTGTAACAATACATCTTTTATAGCGAGTTTCCTATAAGCTCAGAAGTCCAGTAAATCAACACTCAAGTTAATGCCAAGATTTGGTGTCCAAATTATCCTCAAAGGAGTGTTTGCTGTACTCCAGCAATTAAATACACTAACATAATACTTATTGGCTGCTATCAAGAAACTATGTTCTAAGCTTTAAAGGTAATTCCAAGAGTACTCGAAAGCAGGCTAAGCACCGAGAGCATTGTGAAATAAGTACCTAGGCTCTTAGAGGAGCCAGCTCTGAAGAGGGGCATTCCTTAGGACAGGAAAGTGCTGATATTTTTGTGTGAATAACATTGCTTCATTGTGTAGGTATCAGCTAGTTTGTTCTAGAAATAATGCCAGTAGCCAAGGGTACCTCTGGAGAGGCTCCCTTTGTTTATGCTACTGCCTACTAGCTCCCTGACTATCTGATGTTGGTCCTCACTGCACTAGGGATCCACATGGGGATCTCTTTAAGCCCTGTTCTGGATGGATGGGAGAGATTTAATCAGATAAATCATTTGTCATTTTGTGTTCATGTGGTTAATGTAGTACACCTCCTAGGTGATATCTAAGCATTCTACTTTAACTTTAGGTTAGATCAGCATTTCTGAAGATGTCTTAGGACAGATGTCGGTGGTGAAATGCTAAGAGTAAACGTGCTCGGCTGATTTGGACAGTGTGTTTTGGGGTCCCTAGGTCACAGACCCACAGAAGGCCTGAGTACAGGACTAATTCTGCATTTGTCCCCAAAACAATGGAGAGAGGGTTTTCAACACATTCTGGATTTTAGAGGACACAGTTTTGTGTCCTGTGTGTTCCGCATGGAAAACCAGGCTGATGATATAAATTTTTTAATGTGTTAAGAAAAGAAGAAACTAGGTTCTTGTGAAGATCTAGAAAATTCTATCAGGAAGTAGTAGTTAAAATGACAAAAATTGTTTTTAAAAGAAGCTGTACAATGGAATAAATAAGACATTAAAATATTTACATATATAAATCAGTAGTTATTCAGTCAAATAAAATTCCAGCAAGATGTCAGAGGCTGAAGATGTGAAGGAGTTGGAAACGGTGGGGATGACACAAGTCACAGAGCAAATTTGGAGACAGAATAAAATAAGTAGAGAAAATAATAGTGTGTGTCTCAAAGGTAAAGCCCAATAAAAGTCTTCAAACAGAGTGAAAAACAATTTGCTGAACTGAGTCATTCTTTAATCTTCTGACCTTTTCTAAGCATTTCTAGTGAATTTGGATTAAACCTTCACTGAGATTCAGAAATGTCTACATAAGAGCAACATATTGCATACCATCTGAATTTAAAATATTTGTCCTTTAGTTGAAATCTCCAGATTCATGGGGCTAGAAGGAATCTTATAGGTCAACTTTTTTAAGTCTTTGGTTTTATAAGAGGCACATATAGATAAAGTGATTCACCCAGAGCCGAAAGCCAAGCAAAAATTACCATTGAAGTCAAGTTTCTGACTCCTTGAATATTCTTTTCTCAACATTGTAAAGTATATTCTGAGCCAAAGATTTCAAAAAATTATATTGGATTCTGAACCCTTGTACTGAAAGTCAAAGCATCAAAGGATTTCTATTTTCTTTTACAAAGTAGGGAACTATTTTCTTGAGGATAGCAGAGAAGGTAGTATAATGTCATTTGTTCCTATGAAATATATCCTAACACAATAATAGTTGGGAACACATATTGAGCAACTGAAATGTGCCAGCAATTTTACTATGGAGATGTACATATGCTGTAGTTACATAAAAGCCATGTATGTACAGAAATGCATATGTAAATGAATCATTTCAAAATAAATTATTTTAGAATAATTCTAAGTTGGCATTTTGAAGGGTTCCAGTACCCAGACAGTTTTAATGAGCAGAAATGATAACTTTTTCTGAGAAAATTAGATGGTTAGAAGAAAGGCTATGGCTCTGCTGCCTTCTATTAAAAGTAAGAGATTAATATCTAGACTGAGACTATACCAGGCAACAACAAACAATGTGTACCAAAATGGCATCCTCCCCAATTATTTTCATGATCTCATTACTCATATTAGTTTATCACGGTAGCATGATCAAAATGAAAACATGTATAGTTTTCTGGTACTGGTTGATTAGTTATGATTCTCTGTGTCTTATCATATATTACATCTGTCATTTAGTAGGTGGGCAATAAATATGTGTTGGGAAAAGGGATAAATTGATTAATGATGGCCAAACTAGGAAATTATTTAAACAGAAGACTGTAAGTTTCTATAATAAAAGGCACATATATATGAATTCCACGTCTACTGAAATAAGATTAGGATCATGATTTTTAAGAATATTATAAGCATAAAAGTGTGCTGTGTAACTTTTAGATATTTTATCAGATAGAGTCATATTAGTCTGGATTAATTTAAGAATGGTCTTATAGGCAGTTAAACTAGATACCAGTTAAAAAACCCAGAAATTTGATTTATTCCACTATATCAGATTAACATAGATGAATTTCCAATTAATATTTCTATAATCAGTTTTTCTGATTCCCTTAGTTTAGTTACATTCATTTCAAAAAATATATAATTATCCATGACTATATTTAAGATACTGTTCTAGGTGCAGGGTATACAAATGTCAGTAACATACAGCCTTGGTCCACAAGGAGTTTCATTTGACAGATTTCTTAATGAAGAATTCAGAAGTATATAGAACATGCAAGAAACAAGAAACTAGAAAAGTCTTTGAAGTTGATAAGACAATGGGGCAATACCAAAATCACATAAAACTTATGGCTGAAATTATGACACAGTGAACTTATTGGAATACATAAATATATTAATACAATTTTGCCTTAATTTTAAATTACATAAATTTTAGAAGACTAGTTTAGTCTTCAAATTAAAAAGGGTATGTAAATTATTAGAAATTCCATGTGCCATTTGAATATTAATCAATATTTTATTTGAAACAGGTGTGGCTGCTGACCGAATAGCAATTCAGTCTAAGGGTCGATACACAGCCAATCTGTCTCCTCAGAATTTGATTTCTTGCTGTCCCAAGAATCGCCATGGATGCAACAGTGGAAGCATCGATAGGGCTTGGTGGTACCTGAGAAAACGTGGGTAAATAGCTGCCCAACATATATTTATAGGATTCTTATGAGGGCTACTTAAGGTTAGAATAAGAAAAAAAATATATAGTTCAAAAATTTTACCCAAAATTTACAAATATATATGCTACATCTATATAAATGTATGCTATATTTGGTATCTGCTGAGTTTATAAACTATTAGAAATTATTTGAAGAATGTATGCTTTCTAGCTAAATTAGTAGAAAGACTCAAATAAGCATTGCCTTCTTTGTTGCTCTGAGCCAAATGGAGAGAGTAATTGATATCACTGATACATCTGTTGAACCTTTCAGTTACCCAGGTAGATGAATAGATGTCAGATAAATCAGGTTTGGAATCAGATGATTAAAATAAAGATGTAATTTACAATTGCCTCTATTCATCAATATCATTAATTATCTCCATTACATTTGATGAAGAAAGATAGTTTGCATTTTTACTCTCATGTACCCTGATAACCTACTTTGAGAGCTCATCTACTTAAGAGCTGAATTATTTGGCTACGTAAACTGCAGGTGATATCTAGTAGTAGACATATGTACTGCTTACCTTTTTTCCCCTCATTCACTGAGTACTCTGGACCTGCTATACAACATATACAATATATGCTCTGAAAGAGTGGAGGTCAGATATTGATGAGTGGCAAAAAATTTCTTTTCACATGTTTTGCCTAATAAGATAGTGCTTAGAATGGACTAATGGACTACTTGGGCTGATACCCTTCTGATGTATGAGTGCTTGTTTGGCTTCTGTTTTGTATTATAATAAAAATTACAGTCCTTTAGGGGGTTAAAATATAAATAATCATTGAGACCCAATTAAATCTCATTGTGTTAGTCTGCTTAGGTTAACATAATAAAATACCATAGACTGTGTATCTTAGACAATAAGCGTTAATTTCTCAGAGTTCTGGAGACTGAGAAGCCCAAGATCAAAGTGTAGCCAATTCAGTTTTTGGAGAGAGCCCTCCTGGCTTACCTTCTCACTATGTTTTCAAATGGCAGAGAGAGAGAGAGAGAGAGTTAGTTCTCCTGTCTGCTCCTCTTCTTATATAAACACTAATCCCATTATGAACCCCACTCTCTTTACCTCTTTTATAGCTGATTATATCTGGAAGGTCCCATCTCCAAATACCATCAAATTGGGGATTAGGGCTTTAATAGGTGAATTTGGGGGAACACAATTCAGTGGATTGCACTGATTATCCCATTTAATACAAGTTGTCTTTTTGAAGTGGTTAGGTTTTTAATGGCTTTGCTTTCATTACTCTCTTTGCCCAGATTTCCCTAATCTATTGAACACTATTGAATTTTCTTGAACTAAACCGATTTATACTTATATGGCCAATTCAACATTGAATATCTATAAAACCAATTGTTTTATTTTTCTTACCATCTGCTTCTCTACTCAATGAATTATGTTAGATTTGGAGCCAAATAATTTGTACTTTTTTATGTTCAGTTTCAAAATTAGAGATGATTAAAATTGTTTTCTTTATCTTTTGTGTAATTCAGATAACTTTCTACTTCATTAACTTTAAAAATTATATTAGCATATACTATTTCTTCAAAGTATCATGAACCACAAATAATAGTTGAAGTCTTATGAGAAGTTATCTATAACTTAGTAAAAATACCCTTACATAAACATATACTTTATCAGACTACCCCATCTAAATATAATAAAATTTGTTGTCTTTTTTACATTAAACTTGGCTCTTCTGCATTATAATTATAGATGCAGAATGAAGTAATTCCCCTATTAATATCACCACAGATTTTATTGACAGTCACTTTTCATCGTTGGGAAATTCTATAATGTAGATAGAGTTATTTATTAAAGTGGATTGAAGCAAGACTTTAAAAAGTATAATGAAGAAAAAAGGGGGGCAGGGGAGAGTGTAATGTCAGTGAACTGCTCTTTTAGAATCAGTCAACATTTTGAAAGTTAGACATGTAAGCATCAGAATGTTTAATTCAGTAACGTTGCACATAGATAGGGTGTTATGGCATTTTCCTAAGTATTACGTTTACTTCTTTGCTTGTTCCTAATAGACTGGTATCCCATGCATGCTATCCGCTTTTCAAGGACCAAAATGCTACCAATAATGCCTGTGCCATGGCAAGTAGGTCTGATGGGCGGGGAAAACGGCATGCCACAAAGCCATGTCCCAACAACATTGAGAAATCCAATAGGATCTACCAATGTTCTCCTCCATACCGAGTCTCTTCTAATGTAAGTCTGAATGTCAAGAATTAACAGTGGTTTACTTGCTCAAAAAATATATCTAGCTCTACTGCTATTAAAGCTATTTAAAAACTATTTAAACCTATACATTTTAAGATAATGTTATGTTTTCAGGTATAATTTCTGATATTCTTAAGGTGACCATTAAAAATTTTCAGTTTGGGTATGATTTCTGATCTTTATAATGTGAGCAGTGTAGATGATTGATTTACATTTAAAAATGCCCATGGATGCCGAAACTGGTTTGGCTCAGTGGATAGAGCGTCGGCCTGCGGACTGAAAGGTCCCAGGTTCGATTCCGGTCAAGGGCATGTACCTGGGTTGCAGGCACATCCCCAGTGGGAGATGTGCAGGAGGCAGCTGGTCGATGTTTCTCTCTCATCGATGTTTCTAACTCTCTATCTCTCTCCCTTCCTCTCTGTAAAAAATCAATAAAATATATTTTAAAAAAATAAAAAATAAATAAAAATGCCCATGGAAATAGAGTTTTTAAATTATGTTTTAATTACTTAATATACATGACAAGCAAAAACTAAATTAAACCTTTATTACTGACTTTTTATTTATGGCCGTAGCTCATTTTATCAATCCTTTGCCTTACTCCACAAAATAATTAAAGTAGACATAGCTGTAATGGGCAAAAGATGCCCTTGGATTCTAGTTATCATGATAAAAGCACTGGCAAATTTTATTCTATTGTATCAGTGTTCTCCAGACCTTCTCACTTGCAGAATATCTCACCTTCACTGTCTTTCAGTTACCTGTGAAATACAGTCCAATTGTCTTACCACGACATACAGGCTTTCATGATTTGGTTCTGACTTGCTGCTTTTACAGCCTTTTGTCTGGCCAGCATCTACCCCTCCACCCACTCATACTGCTCCTGATAGAAGGTCTACTGTCTGCTTCCTAGATACACCATGCTCTTTTATGCTTCTCTGCTTAGCCAAGTGGTTATTCCTCTTACTCAAATGGTTTTCCCACCTATTTCCATTTGGTAAAATCCCACATCCTAGGTATGTGTCAAGGTCCAGGTCAAAACTTTACCTTCTCTGTGTGGTTTTCTTGACTCCTAGGTAGGATTAATTTCCCTTTCTTGTTTGCATCTATAGCACTTTGAGCTTGTCTCTGTAACAGAACTTATCATTTATGTTGCTGTCTGTCTCATCTACCAAAATGTAAATGCACTGAGGATAGATTCAGGATCAATATTTGTTTCTATCCTGGGTTTCGGTGCTATGTGCTCTGTGATATTTGGGAATAAATCAACGGATGAATGAATAACCTGGCTCTTTACTGAGGGCTGCATTACACAGTGGTTAGCAAGATTTGTATGTTAAATCTGCACTGAGCAACTCCACTGAATATGCATCTGGAATCGCTCCTGTGATCAAAAGAATGGAAATAGCATTAAAAGCCAATGATTAAACATGGTTTTAACTTAATTTTTGTGACCATAAAAATAATTATTTTCTCTCTATTCCAACATTATTGTCAGTGTTACAGTCAATGAAATAAATGGGTGCATGTTGTTTTTAGCAACTTTATCAATGGGGCATCTCACATGTGAGTATTTCAAAGCCTGATTAATGGCAGGTGGTCAAGGCACATTGGATTGTATAACTCCTAGATTGATTGTACAACACCTGACATCATATACCAGACAATGGGGATAGAATGCTCTGATAACAATAACAATGCTCATTGATAATTCTCCTCCTAGGAAACTGAAATAATGAAAGAAATCATACACAATGGACCAGTTCAAGGTATGCTTGGATGAAATATGGCTGTGTGTTATTTATTCCTTTAATAAAGAACATTACAGTTTAGCTCATGCAAAAAGAGCTTAATAAAAGGAAGAAAATTTTTACTTTTAGTGTGTTCATAATGGTTCATCAGTTCTAAGGTCAGGGCAATCATGGGAAATATGCTCATATAATAACTTCATTAGTTGTCATTTTATTTAAAAAATAGATTCATCCATAAATTTAATTCTTAAATATTAATGACACATTTGATGAAAGACTGATAAATCTTTCCAACATGATTATGAACCAAGCAGACAGTCAAACATAAAATGCTAAGTGATGGGGCTCATTTAATTGTTCAGTCCTATTTAAAATTCATACATAGTGTTAGAAATTTTCTCACCTTCAGCTTAAATGGGTCAGGAAATGGATTAAAAAAATCAAGGTTTAGCAGTAGAAATAAAGTAGATACACTTATTTTTCTATAAACTCAAAACAAATCAAATAAGCCAGTAGGATTTTGTGTTTTATAAAAGGCTTTCTATTTTGATCAATTTGTGTTACAGATAGTAAGCAGTAAATAAAATCATTGTACATTGACTTTGGTTTTAAGATATCATCTCTGATACATAGTTTCTCTGCTTACCTATTGAGTTTTATTTTTCACCAATGGCATAGCTAAAGATACATTCACAGTGTATATTCTCTGTAATAAATTGCTTTGAAAGGCATGAAGAACATATCTAGTGAGATCTGAAGTGGAAATATAGGTTGTGAACAATAAAAGGCCCAAAATATATTATCAATGTACTGGGATGAACCAAATACATTAACCCAAAGCTTAAATTTAAAATATTTGATATACACCTAAGGAACTGTTGGCCAGTTCTTGTTTTTGTTAATGGTGACCTGATTAGTATTGATTCAATATCTAGCAGGCACCATGGATTTTAAAATTATGTTGGAGTAATTTGTATTGATTGTTATCACCACTTATTACTTATTGAGAAACTGAAGCTTACACTAAACATATCCTGGGACATGTTATAGTTTTTAAAATCCTTGGGTCTTAAGCAAAACCTGAAACAAATGAATAGAAAAAAATTCTTTCTTTACAATTGTGTCATTTTTGTTGGCTCTTCTAAGAGAAGGGCAATACATGTATAATTTAAATATATTAAGTAAGTGGAGTTTGTGTGACAAATTTGAAGAGCAGAGGCATTTGAAATCAAGAATGAATTTAAAAATAAAACTTTGACATTGGCTACTTAAATGACCTTAGGCAAGTTACTTAACCATCTCTGAATTTTCAGATCTAGTTACCGTTATAAGTTCTCTCTCTATGTCAAAAAAAAATTGGGATCATAATTATTTAAAACAGAACACCTTAGGTTTCTTGTATGGTCATACAGTTAAATGTTCATGAATTTCACACAACAAATCAAAAGTATAGAGGTAAAATTTCAAAATAATAAAATTGAAAGGCAAAGTATTCAACCCCCATTAAACAAGTGTTTGTTGAGAAGCTATCTCCTGCCAGCCTGAGCCAGGAGTGAAAGACAGAGCACAGTGAAGGCGAGCTTCATCCTGCCCTCAAGCATATGATAATTCTGCATAAGTTTGCTGCAGGTTCAAAATAAAATCGTACTACAGTAGCTTATATAGTTAGATGTTTGTGTGTTCATCAAATCTGTTTTGGTGTCAGAAATGGAAGAAAGGAGCTGCCTTCATGTTCATTTTGATGGCTTTCTTTAGTTGGCAGTGTTTTTTCTGCAATGAAGAATATTTTATTCATGATGGTTAACAGAGTTTGGATAATCCTATATAATAAAAGCCTAATATGCTAAGTGTCCAACCGTTCAACAAGTTGCTATGATGTGCACTAACCACCAGGGGGCAGATGCTCTAACTGGTAGGTTAGCTTGCTGCTGGGGTCTGGTCGATTGAGACTAGGCAAGATGAGCCTGACACGCTCTGGAGCCCTCCCACAGTCTCTTCCCAGCTGGCCAATCTCCCATTGTCCCTCCCTGGCCTCTAAAATATTTCTTCTAATTAATTTCCTTCCAGTGTGCACAAATCCGTGCACTGGGCCTCTAGTGGTTCTATAAAAAAGGAAAAAAGTTTACAATATCTTCCCATTTTTATAAATGCTGATTGACTCATCTTGCTATAGATGCAAAGTGATGTCTACCCATTGTTGCATTTCCCCTCAGTCTCAACACAAAAGGATATAAAAGGCAACAGAATGCTGACTAAATAACACTGTGTGCATTTTTCTACAATATGTAGAATGAAAAATAAGTTTAGGTTATGGAAATAGAACAAAAGCAAAGATCTGCATAGAGCACAGTTATATAAATTCTTAAAAACTTATGGGAATGTGTTTTAAAGTCGATAAAGAAAATTTAACCTCTTTTGAGAATATTTGAATGGCATCAGAAAAGGCATGGAACATTAAAAATAAAATAAAAATGGAACATTAAAAAGTAATATTTGACCTTGGAATAGAAGCTTCATGTTAGTAGCTATCAAATGCCTATGTTATGTAAAATGCATGTCAAACTAAGATGGACAAGCAGGGTACACAGTTATGAAGGGGCTTACCAATCTTCCCCAACTAAAAATATTTTCAGTTCACATCTTCTAGAAGTTTAAGTCTTCATTCTGAATTTCCAAAGCCCTTCAACAAAGCCCACAATACAGAAAAGAAGTAATCTAGGTGAGGAAATGAAGGAGAGCTTTATAAAGCATAAGCTCTCACTTTCTAAAGAATACAACGTTGGCTCAGCTCTCCAGAGCTGGGAGGCTGGGATCTTGTCAGAATATTCTTTTGCCAAGGGTTTGCTTTCTATTCAAGCTCACCAAGGAAAGATTTGTATTTATTTCTAAGGATTAAGGGCAATTACTTTAAGCCCGGTTTGCTAGGCTCACCCTGTGCTGCTAGCTTAATTAGAGTTGTAAGAGGCTTGTGGTGAAGCATAAGGTTAATGGAGAAATCGCAAATCACTAGCCAAGTGCCGAGGTCCTTCACTGCAAAGACTCAATTCCTGGTAATAGTGCCTCTGTCAATTAAGAATACCTGGTGTTTTAAAGGTATAATGTGAATTTAAGTAACACTCAAACAGCTAAAAGTTGTTCTTAGAAGAAGAAAATATTGCAGCCACATGTAAGTGAAATCATAGGGCACTTGTCTTTCGCTGACTGGCTTATTTCACTTTGCATAATATTCTCCAGATAAACTAACAAACAAAATAGAAACAGACTCATAGATACAGAGAACAGACTGACTACTGTCAGAGGGGAGGCGGAGAGGGTTGCCTGGTGAAAAAGGTGAAGGGATTAAGCAAAAAAAACAAAACGAGCAAACAAACAAAAAAACCAAACTCATGGACAGTCCACAGAATGGTGATACCAGAAGGAAAGGGGGTTGGGGGAAGGCAAATTAGGATAAAAGGAGGATAAATGGTGATGGAGGGAGACTTGAATTGGGTTGGTGAACACACAGTACAATATACAGATGATATATTATGGAATTGTGCACCTGAAACCTGTATAATTTTATTAACCAATGTCATCCCAATAAGTTCAACAATAACAAAAAAATATATTGCAACCAATTAAATTAAGCAGGAATCAAAATTAGCCTGTATTACAAGATCGCTTCTTAAATTCTATTCCTGGCAATTTACCCATTGGTTGTTTTGTGAGAATTTCTGGAGGTTTATAAAGTTAATGTTTTTAACTGTGTCATTTTTTCCTATTGGGTTTTATTTTAGCCATAATGCAAGTCCATGAGGATTTCTTCCATTATAAGTCAGGGATATATAGACATGTGACCAGTACAAATGAAGAATCAGAAAAATATCGAAAGTTTCGGACACATGCAGTCAAACTCACTGGGTAAGGCAATTCTTAAAAATCTTTATTTAACGCTTTTAAAAAACGAAACTAAAAGAAAGTGTTTGTAGTGCATTTTGGTACCAAAATTCTGCTTTGTATTGAGAGAGTCTGATATAAATTAAAAATTATCTAAGCCTTAATAATCCTTAGTTATTATTTTAAAATTCAGTGAAAAGGTAACTTAAAATTCTGTTAAAAAATAAAATGGCCATTTCCTGTCTCTAACCTATTAGCAATTGTCTTAAGAATCTGTTCCAAGGGCAAGGGAGATATATTATTACAAGTCTGTTCTCATAATGTCTCACTCCAATTCAAATGAAATGCTACTGATAAGATTTTGGGGATTATTTTGTTTTGTTTCCATCCCAAACCCTCACATTTCTCATCTGATTGAACCCA
This sequence comes from Myotis lucifugus, assembly GCF_000147115.1. NCBI lineage: Eukaryota > Metazoa > Chordata > Mammalia > Chiroptera > Vespertilionidae > Myotis > Myotis lucifugus. Next base: position 651,842 of record NW_005871128.1, read on the forward strand.
CACACAAGCAACCTCTGCTACAACCAAATCATTACTTTCTCCTTACTGATCTTTGAAACTCTCTGAGTCAATTCCAAGGTGTGTAGAACAGTTATCCTCTATGATGTCTCTTTAAACATCATACCTCCCTTATTTGAAATACTCTGGTATTTCCACTATAAAATTACATTTTATTGAATGTAAGAAACTACTGATTATGGCTTTCCTTGATTTCATGGATGTGAAAATATGTGCATCTTAGAATTGAAATACATTTCAAGTTAGTGTAGAATAGGTAATTTCACTATTCAGTGATAACATGGCTCAAGAATTTGGAGTAATTTTATATGTCTCCTAATTATATAGCTATAGAGAAAGATGGCTAGATAAATCACTAGATGTACTTAACAGGAAAATGAGATACTAAAGTATTTAAAATTTTATGACAACAAAAAGTTTGCTAAATCTTTCATCAGCAGTATATAAGAATACCAATTTTTCAATATTCTTAATCATTGGGTATTTTACTTTTACTTTAAGTCATATTAAATTCCCCCAAAATCATTATTAACAGGTGGTGAAATCATATCATGTAAGTCTCTCTCTCTCTCTCTCTCTCTCCTCCTGAAAAGTTAGAGAGACAAATAAAAAATAGAAAGATAATATGGGATAGTGGCATTTTAAAATACTAATATTCAGATTTATTTTACTTGAATTTAAGACAAGAGATGCTAGTTTCTAAAAGAACATTTTATTCTTAAGAGAAAATTATAGTAAAAATTAGTGGTTGGAGTAATAATCCATTTTTAACTTCATATTTCAATTTCAGATTATATTGATTTATTAACAGACAAGATGAAGAAATTCCTCATTCTTCCACTTTTTCTACCTCACCTCCTCTCATATACCTTATATGTGTTAGTAATATTATTTTTACATGTCAAAGGATTACAAAATTTGCATTCTTCTCTGAAACCATAATATACATAGTTTATAATTTCTTATATATTAATAAAGTCAATGATAAGCAAATACTGATGCTGGCTTTTCTGTTCTTGAATTTAATTTTTATTATTTATTTTATTTTTAATCAAGACAGGCTCTTATGCCTGTGGTACCTAATTTCTTTCACATTTGTGAAAGTATTTGTTTTATTTTTATTCAGGAATAACTTTAATAAGCATAAAATCCTGGGATTTTAGAACCTTTAAAACTTTCTAAATAGTGCTCCAGAGTTTCTGGCATTGAGTTTTCCTGCAGAAAAATCTCTGGCCATCCAGATGTTTTGTCTCCTTATAAGTGACATAATCTTTTCTACTCAGATACATATATTAATCTTTCTTTTTTCTTGAATTAGCTTTATTCACTTTTTTAAAAAGTATATATTATACATATGCTGGATCTTCTATATCTGCTTTAATATTTTAATAATACTTATAATTCTTTATTATTTCATTGTCTATGATTTTCTCTACTTGGTCCCATCTATCTCTGAATATTTATTGTAGTATTTGGCATTCATTCTCCAAAGGGCTTTTGCCTCTGAAATGTTTTTTCATTTTTTCTCTTCTCTTTCTTTTGATTGTCTTTTAAGGTCTTCTTTGAGTCTATGTCTGACTTCTCCAGTTTCCCTGAATAGTTCATTTAGAGCTGTACAGTATTCATGTGTCTTTTGCCTGACTTTTTTTTAAAAAAAAACACACTTTTATCCTAGTGCAGTGGTTCTCAGCCTTCCTAATGCCACAACGCTTTAATACAGTTCCTCATGTTGTGGTGACCCCCAACCATAAAATTATTTTCGTTGCTACTTCATAACTGTAATTTTGCTACTGTTATGAATCGTAATGTAAATATCTGATATACATGATGTATTTTCATTGTTACAAATTGAACATAATTAAAGCATAATCACAAAAACAATATGTAATTATATATGTGTTTTCCAATGGTCTTAGGCTACCCCTGTGAAATATCGCGACCCACAGGTTGGCGACCCACAGGTTGAGAACCACTGCCCTAGTGGGTTTTGCTCAGTGGATAGAGCAGGGGTCCTCAAGCTTTTAAACAGGGGGTCAGTTCACTGTCCCTCAGACCGTTGGAGGGCCGGACTATAGTTTAAAAAAAAACTATGAACAAATTCCTATGCACACTGCACATATCTTATTTTGAAGTAAAAAAACAAAACGGGAACAAATACAATATTTGTATTTGCATGTGGCCCGTGGGCCGTAGTTTGAGGACCCCTGGGATAGAGCATTGGCCTGGGGATCTAAGGGCCCCAGGTTCGATTTTGGTCAAAGGCATGTACCTAGGTTGCAGGCTTCTGGTCTGGGCACGTGCAGGAGGCAACCAATTGAAGTGTTTTTCTCACATCGATATTTCTCTCTGTCTTTCCCTTTCTCTTCCATTCTCTCTAAAAATCAATGGAAAAATATCCTCCAATGAGGATTAAAAAACATAAAAAGAAATTTAATCTCTAATCTATGCATTTTACTCTCTATCACTTCCTCCTTCCAGTCCACTCCCTCTACTACTTTGACCTCAGCTGTCCTTTAGTCACATACTTACTTTCAATAAATTATTCCATTCAATCTGACCACCACTTAACTGTCTCTCTTCTGCTTGATGGCCACTCCCTTTGTTATTTAGTTAAAAATCTGTGGTGATTCATTATAATCACTTACACAGGCCCTGGACTCCTCTGCCCTTGCTTGATTCATCATATTGGCTTAGCAAAATCTCAAATCTGGTTAAATTAAAATAAGCCTGTTTTGTACCTGTAGTTGTGCATCTGAACACAGCCAGAAAAAGTAATATGTGCTGGTTTCACTTTTATTTATAACCACAAATTTCAAGTAGTTACTTAATACTGCTAGGCAATTATATTCTGGATTTTTATTCTGTTTACTGTCCCATTCCAGGTGATTATCTCAAAACCTTTTCTTTTGTCTTGAATCCCCAATACCTCTACCCCCATGCTCTTAGTTGATAATCTTGAATCCTATTTCATCAAAATAAATTAAAGCCATCAGAAATAACCCCAAGTATCATTCATACCACCTCTCAGCATGCACTCTCTCATATTCTTCCTTCTACTTGTTACATATGTGAAGCACAATGCTCCTACCTAAATTTCTCTTTCTGTAGTGTGGACACCAACCTTCTTCACTATTTAAGAATGTGCAGAAGCAATTTCCCTTTCTCTACTTTATAATCAACCTTTTCTACCAACATACATGCATGCCATTATATCTCAGATATTATGATGATAAAAACTTTCCCTTGACTCTGCTTCTCCACACTCCATTCATGGTCTTTTCTTACAGCAAACTCCTCGCATGATTTGTCTGTCCTTACTTTCTTCAATGTTTTTCCACCCATTTTTTCTTAAACCTCTCAAAACACTTTTATTTCCCTGCTCCTGTTCATAAAAATATTTATTTCAAGGTTATTAATGACCTCCACATTGCGATAGTCATCGATCAGAATGCACACCTGCCCACCATTTCCTGCTGGTTTTTCTTTTCTGGCTGTGACTTTTCAGTGTTCTTTGCTAGTTTTTTCCCCTCCCTGTACTTGTATACTTCTTTTTTAAAATATATTTTATTGATTTTTTACAGAGAGAAAGGGGAAGGGATAGAGAGTTAGAAATATGATGAGAGAGAAACATTGATCAGCTGCCTCCTGCACACTCCCCACTGGTGATGGGCCCGCAACCAAGGTACATGCCCTTGACCGGAATTGAACCTGGGACCCTTGAGCCCGCAGGCTGACGCTCTATCTGCTGAGCCAAACTGGTTAGGGCCTTGTATACTTCTTAATATTAGAGTGTCCATACTCAGTTTTAGGTCTTTTCTCCCTCCTATTCTCACTCATTCTCTGATGAACTCATCAGTCTCTGAGCTCATCTCGGCTTTGAGAACCACCTAAACCTGACACAAACTGGATTTACTAGAATATCTTCCGCCTAGATCTCTCTCCTGAACTCTAGACTTATGCATTCCATGGCCTTCTTGACATCCCCATGTAGGTACCTAATAAATGAATCAAATTCAGCACTTCCAAACTCAACTCCTGATTCCTGCCTTTACACCTGCTGAACAACACCAACTTTCTCCATCTTAGTTGATGACAACATCCTTCCATATGCTCTGGCTGAAAACCAGAAAATTATCCTTAAAATTCCTTTCCTTGAAACTCACTTTCAATGTATGAGAAACTGTTATTTCAACTTATATCCAGAATCTAACCATTTTTTACTCTTCAAACTACAACTCTTGCCTGACCTACCATTACCAAATATTTTGTACATGGGCTACTTAAGTAGCTTCTAACTGGTCTTCCTTCATTTATATTTGCCCTCAAAAGTCTATTCCCAACAGAGAAATGAGAGTGTTCCTTTTATAACACTAGTCAGATCTTGTTACTTCTTTACTCAGAACCATGCACTACTTCCCCAGTTCCATGGGAGCAAAACCCAAAGTCTTTACAATGGCCTACAAAGGCCTGCATGGTCTGAGGACTCCCCCACCTGCCTGCCTGCACCCTCAGCAATTTTCTGATCTCAATTTCTGTTCATCTGTGCCTGTTCTTCCTGCTTTCGTTCCTTTAATGTTTCAGGAACCCACACATCTGGGTCTCTCTCTGTGGTTAAAATGCTTTTTCAGACATCTGATTTCTTAGTTTCTGTGCTTTCATTGAGTATTTATTCAGATCTAATCTGTTCAGTGTAGCTACCCTGTCTTATTTAATACTGCTAACTATCCTCTCTTCCAGCATGTCTGATCCCTCTTACATGATCTATTAATTTTTATAACAATTATTACTTTCTAACACATGCTTAATTTATTAGCTTTGTAGTATGTTAATAGTATATTGTCTTTTCTCCCTACTAGATTGAAGCTCCATGAGAGCAGGCGTCTGTAATATTCACTGATGTAGCCACACCACCTAATACAATGCTGATCTATAAAATACTTACTGCTTTCTCTAGTCAAAGAATAAACTTTTTAGCACATGTTCTATGCTAGTTCTCATTTGGTACTCTTCTTTAAATGGGTCAGCTTTTTGGTGAAAAATAGAGTAAGCAGAAGTTGGAGGAGAGAGCTGAAGCACTCCTCAGCTTTGATTGAAGTGTGCAATTCTTGGACCCATTGTGGCCAAATCAACTCTTCCCTTCGTGCATAGCCTGGAGCATTTGGTGGGACTCATAATACAGCCCTTGCAGGTATCTTTGCTGTCATGTGCGATTCTTTGCCTTTCTTCTCTGCTTCACCTTGGTTTATCTTTCGACCATTGCCCCTGGATGGTTGGCCAGGACTCTGGCAGTCTAGTGGACTTCCAGTGTGATTTCTTTCTCAGCAGAACTCCGATGGGTTGTATGGGAACAGACCGACATAGTTTGATTGCTGTGTGCCTGCTATTGGCCCTCATTAGGGGATATTCCTGGACTGTCTTATATACTTTTAAGGGCAAACTTCTCCTATTCAGGTTGGAGATAGAGGGGAAGGATTTTACTGTTGTTTCTCAGCATCTACTCTTGCTTTGGTAGAGAACAAACTGTATTTTTCTGTTATTCCTTAGTTGTTATTTGGGATTACAGCTTTTTGCTTGGTTCACTAATGATAGAAAGTATTGAGGTTTTACATTTGGTTTTTTATTTTTGAAATTATTTTTTTAATATATTTTATTGATTTTTTACAGAGAGGAAGGGAGATGGATAGAGAGTTAGAAACATCAATGAGAGAGAAACATCGATCAGCTGCCTCCTGTACATGTCCTACTGGGGATGTGCCCGCAACCAAGGTACATGCCCTTGACCAGAATCGAACCTAGGACCTTTCAGTCTGCAGGCTGATGCTCTATCCACTGAGCCAAACCGGTTAGGGCTATTTCTTAAATTTTTAATTGTTTAGTTACTTTTCAGGAAGATGAATGGAATAAATATGCTTTTATGCTGCCACTGTAACTGGAAATTCATCTCTTTTTTATTTTCTTTCACTTTGAAAGTCCAATTCCTTCTAAACCTCTCCTTCTTATGTATATTTCATGATCAGTTTTTGTCTTCTCTAGTGATGTCCTTGATTGGAAATTTTTTTCCACCACATTCTTGATGATTGAAATAATTTTTGCTATCACTCAGAGAACACTGAAAATGCCAACAATGATGTGGAGTCTTTCTTTCTTCATTTATTAGAACTGATCATTTATCATCTCTATCACCTACTTAGCCATGCTGGTTGTGTTACCTTCAGTCTACTCCTAAATTTGTTCATGCTGGCGTTGTACAAGATACGGATGTGTTTACATTTAATCACTCTGACACCATCTGTTTTCCATGTTCAATGTGTCAGTTGCAGTAGTGTGTTCATTTTTATAAACATTTAGAAAATTGAGACCTTTATAAATATATATCACATGTGTGACAATTAACAAGGCTAATTCTGACAAATTACTCTTGGAGCACATGTTTATTTTTCAGAAATATTTTAGGTCCCCTGGGCATTGTCAGGTGCCCTGGAGAAGTAGATTTTAATTCATTTCTTCATTAGTAATTCCTGATTTGGTAATTACTACATGCAGAAAATTAATGCATCAGTGAATTAGAGAGTAATCAAATAGCCCAAGTAAGTTAATGTTTCTTATCAGAGAGCTGAATGTACTCCTGTCAAGCACCTTACAAATTTATTACAATACATACATTCTATTTGCTGCTCTTTCTGTAGAAAACAACGCTGTTAGACTGCACTTACTTGAACAAATGAATTTAAAGTTCTATCACATGCCAAGCACTGGGAAATAGAAGAAGGATAACTACATAGTCCTACTCTTAAGGACTTTAGGGAGTGAGGCAGACACATTCACAACTGACACCAGCATAAGGTAATACATGCCATATATTCCCATATATGTAAAGGACAGGATTGTGATAGGTAGATAACAACTTATAAAAACAAAGATTTCTTTGCTCCTAGTAAATAATTTTATTTTAGTCCTCCCTCTTCTCCTTCTAAAACCTCTGTTTATCCCCATTATGGATACTAGACTTATAAAAGCATTTAATTGAATAAAAAATGTCATGTTATGAGACTGGCATTATTTTACACAACAATAATAAGGAAATATTACCCATTAAACTAAGAAACTTCATTGATTTTAAATGGTTCTCAATTTTAGAGGTATTAAAATATGCCGAAAAAAGTATATTGAAATAAAAACAATATGGTTGATATTTGAGATATTTATCCTGGTCAGTGTTCTCTATACTATGGTTCTATTCGATAAGTATCTCTCTCCGTATCTATTACAGTTTATCCAGTGTCCCTGTTCAGAAAGGGTTCTGAGCTTTTTAAAATCCTTAAGTCAGAAGTTGAGAATGTAGTGCATGAATGCCATTTACTTTTTGCATATTATTTGAATATGCAAATCATATGAATAAAAAGTCTTGAATAAAAAAATCTATCAGGTATAAATTTTGGAAACTTGCCCAGTCAGTGTGACTCTGTGGTTGAGTGTCGACATTTGAACCAGGACTGTTTGATTCCTGGTCAGGGTACATGTGGACTTGATCCCCAGTGTGGGGCATGCAGGAGGCAGCTAATCAATAATTCTGTCTCATCATTAATGTTGCTATCTCTCTATCCCTCTCCCTCCCTCTCTGAAATCAATAAAAATATATATTTTTGAAAATTTAGACAATTAAAATAAATAATTGGGGTAAATATTGAATTTTCTTAATATTGTTACCCCTGCTTATGGGACAGAATTTTACTGATGATATAGTCAAAAGAGAATAATAAAATAATTTCAGGACATATTTTTCCATTGTTTAATAATATTTTATGTGAAAGTTTATTTATTTAACAAGTTTTCATAGAGTACCTATAAGTGCCAGGTGCTGTTTTAGGTACCGGAGATGTATCAGTGAACAAAATAGACACAGATCCTGGTCCTCATTAAACTTATATTCTACTAATTGATGCATAGCTGCACAATTAAAATTGTGTTATATAAAGGACCCAAGCTTGGGTGCTAGTTTTTGTGTCTGTGCCCCATGTCAACAATATCAACTTTTTCACATTATATAAATATTGTGTAGCAACTCAGACAGAAGACAGACCATTGTGAAATGGAAGCTGAAAGGAAAGCAAACATGAAAAGAATCCAGGAAGAACCAATTACAAAATAACAAAGATATTTTTCAAATGTATAATGAATGATAGAGAATGCCAGTTTTTAAAATTAAATTGAACACCACAAAATACATTTTAAAATGCGGCAAAATTATAGAAATTAAACAAGTTTCCAATAAGTGACTGTGAAGACATCTGCTTTAGTGAATCATCCAAAAATCAAGGAAGAGATTTCTGTAAACCTTGGTGCATATCTATCATAATGACTTAAATTTGGGCACAGATAGAATGATTTCTAAGTTTTTTTTTCTGTGTTTTCAACAAAAATAGAACTCATGTTGTTCCTAGTGCTGTGGTAATAGACAATGTGTGAAAAATAAAACAATAGTCCTGACTTCACAATGCAACTAGATATAAAACAAAAACACATAAAAATGTAAAGTTATTATACATTTTACAAAAGCAGGGTTGAAAGTGGTAAGAGGGCATACAATACTTGATCTAGACTTTAGAATCTGAGAAATGTCCCTGAGGAAGAAAGTCTGAGCTGAGGGAACAGCTTGTGTAAAAAAACCTATGGTCAGAAGGATACAAAACATTGTATGAACACAGTGCTATGATTGCTGAACCTCAGATGGCAGGGACTTGTAGGCCATTTTACAGAATTCAGTGAAGCATGTTACGCATTTAGTTAAGCATTTTAAGAGCAAAGGGAAGTCACTGAAGTTATTTATTTTTCTTTTTTCAATATATCTTTATTGATTTCAGAGAGGAAGGGAGAAGGAAAGAGAAATAGAAACATCAGCGATGAGAGAGAATCAGTGATCAGTTGCTTTCTGCCTGGTTGGGGATTGAGCCCGCAACTTAGGCATATGCCCTGACTGGGAATCTAACTGTGACCTCCTAGGTCAATGCTCAACCACTGAGCCACCGCAGCCAGGCTCACTGAAGTTTTTTTTTTAAATAGAAAGGTGGCATGATCTTTCTTTGTATTATTTTGAAAGATTGTTTTACTATAAAAATGTTATGTAAAAAGGCAAATTGTAGTACCTAAGTAAAAGATAACAGTCTAGACTTGGTAAGATGGTGGGAGAGTTGGAGAGACATGAATGGATCAAAATTATTGAAGGAGAAAAGCTGGCAGACATGATTGATGTGGATTTGGAATAGAGCATGGACAATGAGACGGGAAAGTTCAATATTGGGCGTGATGATTTTTGAGGTGTCTTTAAGACATAAGATTGCAGATAAGTGTCAGAGAAGACAGATATACTGACCTCAAGGTCATAGGAGATAAGTGTTGAAGATGGATAGGACTGAGCAGAGTGAGAAAAACAGAAAGATTGATTGAGACTAAGCCATGAAAAAAAATCCAATATTTAAAGACTGGCTAAAAAAACGATGAGCCTAAAAAAAGAGAGAAGAGGCCAGGAGATTTTACTTTAAAAGTTGCTATTGTAAGATTTTTTAGAAAGCCGGAAGGATTGGGGATTGGTCTTAGAGAGAGACTGTCAACTCTATTGTATCAGGAGAAAAGGCAGAGAAGACAAGTTTCAATGAATCTGTTTTAACATTTAAGATAGTGGTAAGTTGAGGAAAAGTCCTACCAGATACCTTCATTTTTTATCTCCAGATAGTAGAAGGTAAGGTTATCTGTAGAGGGAAAAGATGGTAGGAGGGATGCATTGTCAGAAATTAGAGGAGAATAGAGATGGTTTGCAATGGTTCTCTAGTTGTTTAGGAGAGAGAGCTGCCCAGAGGAACCCAAAGAGATTTCCATGCATTGCTAATGCTACCCTTCCGCCCTCTTGTGTGTTGTAGTCAGTTGCTTGTGTGTACACAAAGAGCATTGGGTAGTTGAATTTACCCAATTGAGTTTTCCAGATGGGTGCAATGAAGAGTCAGAAAAACAAAAGGTTTAGGATATGAATATTAATGTAAGTATTGCTGAATGACAGAAAGCTTTAATAAGAGTGATGAAAAGAGGATTGATGGATTTCGAAAAATCATTGGAGTAGAGGCTGTGCTAATTCTAATCTCAGTGATTTTATGATTCTCTATTTTTACCTTTCAGATTTTTTTATTGAGAAAAAATTAATCATGTAATAATGATATGTGAACTGATATTTTAAATATTATACAGTGTTATAGAACCATAATTTTCTATATTAATGCCTAATTATATTAACAACTGATTTTCTACTTTATAGTCATAAATCTTTGATATTCATCTACCTATCTATACCTATGTAAAGGTACTGTCCTCTAGGAGAACCTATCTATACCCATGTAAAGGTACTGTCCTCTAGGAGAATATAAAAATAATGCTTCAGAGATATTTTTCCTATATTTTCGATACATTACCATAAGTATCAAGGATTCCAGGAGCACAAATTCTTATGTAGTGCTATTGACAAAGCTTTATTGGGGTCACCACTTGTATTTTCTCGTTCATCTTTATTCCTCCCTCTTTCTTTCTGAATAACCACTGAATGTTAAGCCTGAGTTTTCATGCTATGTTAAGTTTAACCCCTGGCAAATTGATCAATTCCAAGCAGATGTTTTAATTAGAGGTTTTGAATGCACGACAAGGTCTAAGACAGTTTAATAAACATTTCAACTACACTTATTTAGAAAATGAAAATAAATGTGTGATAATTGGTATAAGTAATACAAAAACATTTAATTTGGGTCTTGGGAGATGTTTCAACTGCACAGTGTTTAGCTTTTTCTTTTTGGGGGGTGATGTGGGTGCCCTGGTTTGAGTAGCTGCTATAACAGATAGACTCAAAATAATTAATACTTCAAATATATTAATAGAAGTTTATTTCTTGTTTACATAATAGTTCAAGGTGGGTGATTCTAGTTTTAGGGTAGTTCTTCTTCATATAGTTTCAGGGACCCCAAACTCTTTTTACTTTGTTGATCTGCCACCTCTTAGGATTACATATTGTGACCTCATTCAGCCTATTGAAAATGATGAGGATCATGAGGAGGGTTTCTTTTAATGTAGTGCTTTTATTTTTATTTTTTTAATATATTTTTTTATTGATTCAGAGAGGAAGGCAGAGGCAGAGAGCGATAGAAACATCAATGATGGGAGAGAATCACTGGCTGGCTGTCTCCTGCACGCCCCCCACTGGGGATTGAGGCTGTAACCCAGGCATGTGCCCTTGACTCCAATTGAAGCCAGGACCCTTGCTCTATTCATTGAGCCAAACCAGCTAGGGCAAGGAAGAGGGTTTCTTACACTCACTTCTTTTAAAGCCTTCACTCAGAAATGGTTCTTCTCACTCCATTCACATTCCTTTGGCTAGAACCCATTCACATGGCTCTGGCCCAGTTGCAAAGGTGACAGGGAAATGTAAACGATTTGGCAAGAACATTTTAATTTAATATCAGAACAAACAGAGATAAATAGTGGGGTAGAATTTCAAATTTGCATATGTTTTAAAGGAAAAGAACCAAAGACTCAAATTTGTGAAGTGCTGACTTGGTTGACATCTCCCAGGCCCTCTGTGATTGTGTGTTCCGCTTTTAGAGAAATTTTGAGAATTGCTGCTCTATGAGATTGATTAAATTAATAAATATATTTTGTAATAACTAACATCCATAGACACTGAGTTAGCACTTCAGTCCTCATATTTACCAGGTAAAATCCTTATATAATGGAAATTATTCTATTTTACCAGATATAAGAAACTGAGAGTGTTTTAGAAAACTTTTCAAATCCTTCTGACTTCAAAATTGATATTCTTCCAATGCTGCATTCACATATATGTGAAAAAGGAAGGTCAGTGTCACAGTCCACTCAGTGTCTGTTTACTACATAGATTTTCTCAAGCAATTGCTATATTTTTTCTTTTTATAAAGATTTTCTTAGGGAAGAAATAAACATTCTTGTATTCTATCTAAAATTCTATTCTCACTTGCTTTGACCATACATCTTTAATCTTATATAAAGACTTTTGTGCCCGACTGCTGTGGCTCAGTGGTTGATTGTCAAGCCAGGAATCAAAAGGTCTCTGTTTCAATTCCTGGTCAGGACAGATGCCTGAGTTGTGGGCTTGATCAGTAGGGGGTGAGAAGGAGGCAAACTATTGATAATGTTTTTCTCTTCTCCAAGTTTCTCTCTATATTCCTCTCCCTTCCTCTCTAAAATTCAATAAACACGTATTTTAAAAAAGACTTTTGCTTAATTTTTCAAAAAGAAACTTTAAATACATAATAGGTATGAAGTGTTGTGCTAAACGTTAAGAATACAAATGCCAATAATATACTTCTCCTGTTCTCAAACAAGAGGGCAGGGAGGAGGCTGGAAAGAGAAAGAAGCAGATGCTAATACACAATGTCTTAAGTGTGGAGATGGAAATAGGACAGGAATTTATACTGACTAGTGAGGATGTACTTCATATAGGAAGGCACATGACCCCAATTCTGGGGCCAGAGAAGACTGGAAAGAGGTGGCACTTGCTGTGGAGGTTAGTTTAGCAAGTAGAAATTATAGAAGGTCTCTGGAACGAGAAAAGTATACTGTAGAAAGAATGGGCAGCAAATGCAAAATCTCACAGTGAAAGAGAATATGGCATCCTTAAGGAATTGGAAGGAACTTAATATGGATTGAGTATAGAAGGAGGAATCTAATGAAAAATGAATCTAAGAAGTAGGCCAAGTCAGAGGGGCATTCTTCTATTGAATGACTTATCCTGGAGCTTAGCCTAACTCTGACTATTTCACTGTCTCTGAGTTGCTTAACATCCCTCTGTTATCTCTATATTAATTTGTGTGTCTTTTCCTCAACATAATTTGCTTTACAGAGAGAGTACCAGGAAGTGTCTGTGTGACACCCCTCTACCTCTCATCCTGTGAAGTGATGTTCCCAATAAAGAGACCAAATAATCTTTCACATTTGCACACAGTTCAGTTCAGCATCCGAGTTCTGAATCCTTCTATTTTCAGATGAGACATATCTGAAATCAGAAATTGTCATAAAAAAAGAAATGGGATTTCAATAAACTGAAATTCAGTTTCTGCTACAAGGCAAGTAGCAGAAACTAAATAACTTTCAAAATGGAAAAAGAATCTTTCTTCCCCTGACACATTGGCAGATCTGAGCTCTGAGAAATACATACAAATACTTGCCTTCACTTGAAGGGTTTAAAATGTAGTAGTAGTAGAGACATCCTCTTAAACATATAATGTAAGTCAGTGGTTTTGAAATGAATAAGGTGAAACTGTATAGAAGCAGAACCTCACCTAAGAGTGTATTGGTGCATTAGAGATTAAAGTGGGGAGTAGAGAAGGAAATGACCCTAGAAAAAAGGTGAATTTTCAATTATTTCTTTGCATTTTTTTCTACTGTAAACTCTTTATTCTTTTCTTTTATTCATTCTCCTAATAGTGTCTTAGTTTTTAAATTTTGGATGTCTATGAGCTCATAATGCATTGGAAGAATTAATCCTTTTATAATATTGACTAAATCCCAGTTTGTGGTTGGCTTTTATAAATTTATCTTTAATGATTTTGATCTGAACAATACTTTAACTTTTAATTGAGGTTTTAATGTTCTATTTTTAAAATAATTAAGTCAACAATCTACCTGAAAGATATTTGGGTGAATGATGTGTAGTGACTATCTAATTTTTTCTCCAAACTCTGAGCTTAAAAGCACCAGGGTCACATAATGGGATAATCCACCCTTTCCTTACTCTTTATAATACATTTTTGTGGTTTATTAAATTCTTAATTTCTTGATTCTGGTGGGTATTGTTCAAAATAGTCTCAATCTATTATTCAATTTCTAGCACTTTATCTTAATGCTAGATGGTGTTTACATTGCTTCATTGCTTTCATTTTTTCACTGTTTATCCAATTATTTTTACTATTTATTTTCCCAGTAATACTAAAAAAAAGTCAGAAAATAACTTAAATTGAAGTCAGTATGTTTTGTTTATAAAAGATAAAATAACCTTTTTAGCCTTTTGAAGACTATTATTTAGTAGCCTGTACTTATTTTTTAAGGATTCTACTTTTGTAATCCTTTTCCCCCCTCTTCTCTATACCCTCAGATCTTTATATCTTTCTGAAATGCAACTTTCAAAGTTGAAGCTATTTGAATGCTAAACTATTTTATTTCACTTTTGTTACCAGTTTTAAGTATTTTGATAGTAAATAATATTAAATATAAAAGAAGCATTAAAATAATAATTTGATTCAATGTCTAAAAATTTACCATTTTCCAAACTTGAAATATTTTATTATCTAAGATCTAAAAAGGACCATGGATTTTATCAACCCAGTAACCTACTGTAAAAGATAACACAGGCATAGAGTTTTTCCAGAGATTAAGATTACATACTGGTTAGTTGTAGAATCAATACTCAGCTCAAGGCACTTCACCACTAATCTTTTTTGTAAAACCACTGGAACACAACACAGCATTAAGAATATGTGTACTGAAGTCAGACACATCTATATCAAAAACCTATTGCTACCATTTAGTTAGCTGTGTTTAGCCTTTTGTAAGTTGGACATGGAAGGGTGTTTGTAAGAAATAAGTGAGGTCTCCTGGCTGGTGTCACTCAGTGGTTGAGCACTGACCCATGAACCAGGATGATAATGGTAAAAGTAGTAGCAATTGTTGCTAACTCCTCTGTATGGTGTTTAAATTGCTTGGCGCTATTTTAAGTGCTTCACATCCATGAACTCAACACCATACTCCTATTCCTGATAGGATATTCTTTAAAGTGTATAAATTTTAGAAAGCATTTTAACAAAAGGCCTCTGATGTTTTAAATAAAAAAACTGAGGATGATATCATTTATATACATATTTAATTATATAATACATATGTGGATGTTATTCTATGTATGTGTGGTGTTGTGGCAGAATGCGCGGGAGCACGATCAGCCAGCACTCTGAGGGAGGAAAGTTTAACCTTCATTTCGCAGATCTGCTAGTCCAGGGGAAGTCTGGATCCATAGCCTGAACTGAACTCGTGGGGAGGCTCTGACCTATATATCTCCTCCTGTGGCGGGCCCCTGAGGGACCCCACAGCTCTGCCCAAGTCAGTTTTGGTGGGACTTTGGGGGCATGCTCCTCAGCTCCGCCCAAGTCAGCTGGCAGGGCCCTGGGGTTAGGCTCCACAACTCCGCCCAAAGCAGTCAGAGTGGGGAAGTAAGACTACAGTTTTAACCAGATACTAAACTAGGTTGTAAGCGCCCCCCCCGCCCCCACTGCCACTTTCCTTTTCATGTGTATTGTTTTTTACAAAGTTTTATGTGGGAATGTAGAAGGAATAAAAATACAGTATTATAAAAGTGCTCATCTTGCATTGCAAGATAATAATATTTTTGTATTTCCTTTTTTACTTTGAGAATATTAAATTAGGTAGTATTAAAATACTTGGCATATTTACTATTATTGTAATAACAGATGTAATGGTTTTCTGATGCATATTGTTACCAAAAAACAAATTAAAAAGTGGTTCCCTCTTTTATCTCCTCCATGAACAGAAAGAAATCTATCCAGATTTTGTAATTGTCAAGAGACAGTGTTGTAGATTGTTCTTAGCATCACCTATTATCTCCTTGGTCTCTGGTACAACCCCCAGCCTACATTTTGAATTCAAGTTCACAAGGATGTGTACAGTTGCTAGCTCCATTACCATGATATATTGACTGTTTCACTCAAGCTCTGCTGCACCGAGATAGGACCGTGATGCCAAGTGCCACTCAGCATTCGTCATTACTGGACAAATATTCCTATTCCACAGTAAATTATTACGCTCTTCTTAGAACAGTTATGTTGCCCCAAATATTATGCTTCACCCTCTCCTCTCAGGTACTGTTTTGGTGTTTTCTGGGAGTTATTGGAAAGCTGAGAAACAGAGGTATGAATAATGTGGTTGAAAACCAAGAAATGAAGTAGGCATAGGACAAAGCTTGCAGGGACTTGTTAGTTACACTTAGGGCTTTGAACCTCATCCCAAGTTTTAGGGAAGTTATTTTCAAGGAATTTCAGCAGAAAAATTGCCTATTTTGCATTTTTAAAAAAGATCACTTTATGTGATCCTTAGAGAATGAAATTATGGAGATGAAAGTGGAAGAGGAATAACAATTAGGAAAGTAATGTGGGAGGTCCTAATTAAAAAATATAGTAGCTGGGACTAGGTTGCACATTTTGAATATGAATAAACAACCATGAGGTATACTTTTTGGTAGAATTGACAGGATTTGGTAATTTGTTGGAAGGGATAGTGATTGGAGAGGAAGGTGTCAAGGGTAGGTTCCACATATCTTTTCTGAGTAACACGTTGAACCGGCGTCAAGGGTAGGTACTAAGTATCTTTTCTGAGTAACACATCACACAGATGCTCTGAGTAACACATTGTACAGTTGGAGAACAATGGAAGAGATGCAGATGGAGGTAGAAAGGAAAGCAAGAGTTTAATCTAGATACATATATTGAGTTTGAGATTTCTGGAGACTTCCCAATGGAAATGTAAAATAAATAAATAGATAGATAGATAGATAGATAGATAGATAGATAGATAGATAGATAGATAGATGCACACACACACACACACATTTATGGAGTGAAACCATAGAATTTTGTAAGTCCAAAGAGAAGCCACTGAATATGATTATCACTTAGATGGGCTAAAGCCATGGGCGTAGACAGGAAGATTACAGACTGAAACCTGAAGAACCCCAACATTTAAAGATCAAATATGAAGGAGAGGATAGTAAAGGGAACAAAAATTGGTGAGAGAGGGAGAACCAGCCTTGGTGTCACACAGACCTGGAAGAGAGAGGGTCCCGAGAAGTGGTAATGGTTAGTGTGAAACGTTGCTTAGAGGTCACATAAAACACATACCCCAGTCTGTAGAAAAAGAAAGACTAATAGGAAGTTGTTTCTTCTTGCTCAGTCTTTGTGTTTGTATCAGTTATTATAATTGTAGATGCAATTACTTTAGACTATTCTTTTATCTTCATCTTAAGTCCTGTTGAATTTTATTTCTCTTGTGTGAGTTTACTTGCCATTCATATATTTTCATATTGGGTATGTATTAAATTTGATGAAAAATTTTCCAAAAGTCATTATGATTATATGAAGGCTAAGAAAATCCTTTGGCTATTATATTGAACTAGTGGCCCAGTGCACAGGATTTGTGCCTGGTGGCGGGTGTGGCCTGCGAAGATCTGCCTGCTGCGGGAGCAGCCACTCAACCCGGTCAGCCAAGCAGCTGTGGACCTGCCCTCTGAGCAGCTGCTCCCACTGCTTATCCCAGTCAACTGAGTGGTGCTCCCACTGTGGGAGCACACTGACCACCATGGGGGAGCTCCTGCATTGAGCGTCTGCCCCCTGGTGGTCAGTGCACATCATAGTGACTGGTCAACCGGTCATTCTGGTCATTCTGCCATTCGATCGCTGGGCTTTTATTATATAGGATGACTTCCAAAAATATTTGAACCTTAATTAGAAAGTGAACAGTGCAATTATTCAGTTGACATAGATGCTCCCCAAATTTACTCTCAACTCAAACTTTCAAACAAATTTTATTGAGCAATGATCATGTACTAGGCACCTTGCTAGGTGCTGGAGTTACTGAGATGAATAACATGGAGAGTCTTTACAAATAAAATAAAATAGGAGTCACTGGTTTGACACAACGATGGAAAGCTATTAATCAGTCATCCAGTAAGCCACTGGGAGGTTCTACAGACTTTTGGGATCCTTTGACCTGAACTCATTGACAGAGAGTGGAGGTGGAGAGGGACCTGGGGACAGTGAAACTGATAAATGGCTTTTACTTTTCTTGTATTCTCAGTGCTGATTGAATTGTGTTGCCTTCTCTGTCAGCACTGAATCACATTGACAGGACACTTTGTGCTCCATTTGTCTTCTCTTGTTTGACATTGGTCTTTCATTGATTTGTCATCTCAAACACTGACCAGTTCCGTTCTACCCTGTAATTGCCATTCATACAAAACAGAGCAACAATGGCAAAAAAGAAAAGCTTTATTTTTCTTTAAGTGAAGGCATGGTGCACATGTTCTTTTAAAAAGAATTCTTAGAAAGTCTTGACATTCATAAAAATGTGCCTTATAAACATGCTTATAACATGTATAAAACATGTACATATGTGTACACACACAAAGGTCTCTAAGATTGTTTTGCTTCCAGACAGTGCAGGACTCACCTTGGTTGGGAGATCATGCTGTGGAGCATGAAGAACATGAGTTTTGGAGTCAAACTCAAGTTCAGTTGCTAGTTCTGCCCTTCCCCCTGTGTGATCTCAGGAAGGCTATTTAATTCCTCTCTATCTGTTTTCTCATTTATTACATTGGGATAATAAATAGTTTCCTCACTGATTTGTGAGGATAAAATTAAACAGTGTATCTGCCACCTAGTAGGCTACTTGCTTTACACTTCCTTTAATTTTACAAAAATTCAGACTTAACATTTTTTTCTTTATCACTCTGAATCTGCTTTCAGAATTATTTTTGTAAGTATAACTTGGAGCTGATTCTAATTATGGCATTAATGAGTACTATCTATGATATAATATACATATTATTCCAATTTATTGTTATTTAATTTTTTTTTATCCAACTTACTCTGAGAACACAAGTAGATGAATTAGGATGAAAAAGAAAGGAGAAATGTGACTGTAGGAGGAAATGATTAATTTCTTTGGTAAATGTGACAAAATTTTCATGAAATTAGATAATGATTCTACTTTTACTAAGAAAGCTATGTAAGTCATAGAAGTTTGGTTTTTTACTCTAGCCCATTGTGTGAAATCAGTGGGGTTGGAAATAACAATTTCCTAGTTGATAAACATCAAGGAAGGATGTGGTACATCAACAAATGGTCCAATTGAAGACAGCGAGTATAGGCAAATCCCTTAGATTTATATATAGAGAGAGCAATGGATTCTAGTAAGGCTGAGAACTGAGAAAGTATATTTTTATTGAGAAAGTATACTTTTACTGAGATGAGTTTTAATGTCTGTGGATATTTCATATTTTGGGGACCTGTGTGATGAAGTTTTATTAGCTCCTGATACAGTGCTACCTTCCAAATTAGCTTAATAAATTCTTTCTGGAGGTTTTATTTTGTAATCTAATAGCTTCTATGGTAGATGTTGCTCTCAAAATGCCAAATATGATAGAATTGACATGGAGATCAGATAAAATGTATGTTTGTGACTTTCCAGAGATGTTGATTGGGGGAGGGGCCCTCAGGAGTAGGGAGTACCATATAGTAGCTTCTGACTTCATTCTGTCAGATGGAGTGTGACAAGAGAGCATGCTTTCGGGGTAATCGCTGTACATTTTTAAAAGCATATTATACAAGCTTACCATTTCAGAATCTTGTATCGGGATATTATCCTGTACTCCAGGAATGTGACATATATGACAATTCTGATGAATGAACGAATTGGGAAAATTTAAAAGGCATGTGTGGCTATGGCTATTTATAATGTCTTCTCTGAACAAAAAACATGTAGAATATTACTGACTACTTCAATAAGATCAAAGAGAAGGTCAGGTCAAGTTTATGTTGCAATAAAAAGGGAAAGGTTGCTGGAAAACAAATTTTGCAGATGATGGATCAGTACTATTTGTGATATTGATGCACTTAATATTATTCTTGCTAATCCCATCACTGTAATGATTATGTTCATTATTTTACAAATGAGATGGTTGAATGAATGCAACCCTAGTTGGAATATTGCTATAATGACCAAGCTGTTCTTCCTGCCTCCAACCTCATACTTTTCCATTTTAGTTCCTCTTGTTAACCATTACCAGATTAATTTTTCTATGGCTGCCTACAGTTCTACTCCTTCCAAACTTTCATGATTTCTCTATGAATGCACAAAGGCTGACTCCTGGCATTAGGTCATGCTCTTCTCTCAGGTATATCCTCATTTCCTCTTGGGATGATTACAAATCTTTTAAGGCCCACCATGCCTCCCCATTTCTGCCTCCTTCTCTTCTCACTTTTTATCACTTTTGTTATTAATTGCTCCTTAGACACTTGTGACAATTTGTCCACTTACCATATAATTTTGAAATGTTACTTAGCCTCTTTTAGCCTCAGTTGTCTTATGTATGAAGCAAAGAAATTGGATAAGAGTTCGATTAATTATGGGAACCATATGGTCTTGGCTGTTAAACTCTGCCATTAGAAGACATAGGTGATGCAGAAATGAATGAGCCTGACTGTTTCATAAAACTTAATTTACAAAATCAGGCAGTGGGCCAAATTTTGCCTGTGAGTCATAGTTGGCCAACCCCGGGAGTATACTATAATCTCTGAGTTTCCTTCCAATGCTAAGATTTTATGAGACAATAAAAAGCCATTTCTATTTCTAACATCGAAGGACTGAAGGGTTTCCTCAAAGTATAGCCTCATAGATATTACCCCATTAATTGTCATTGATGATAATGACTGGTTTTAGCCTTGTCCTCTTTCCCCTGTACATTTCCCATGGTTGTGGAATGTATATTCTGTCAATATAGTAAATGCAGTTCAACAGCAGATCATTTTGACTGGAGCATAAACTGGGCACAACCTTGTTGTCAATTTCCTCCATGCTTTATTTATTGGTCAAATTACATGGGATATTATACTTATAATATATTTTCTTCCTGAATTTTAGGATACAGTAGGATTAGTGATATGTCACAATTCAATAAATATCATTGAATGGATGATTAATTAATATTAGGAGTACACAATTTCCTCTGACATTGTCATACAAAAATTATCTTTTGGAAATCTCCCTCTGCTTCTCCAATCTTTGATAAAATTTGTAGTTCCTATGCAGAACATATCAACAAAAGTACCTGATCTTAGCCCTGGCCGGTGTGGCTCAGTTGGTTGGGTGTAGTACCTTGCACATGTTTCTTTTTCTCTCTTCCTCTCCCTTCCTCTCTCTCAAAATCAATTTAAAAATCTTTTTTAAAAAATGAAATGGGAGGGGAGAATGCTCTCATTTTATGGTGCTTTCCTAGGCAGTCTATTTTCATTCACCTTTGATCTATTAATTCACACATTCTGATAGCTCTCAATTATATTCAATATCACCACACTCACTAGGTGTGAGTATCTATTTTTTTATGAAGTTACTAAGTGTCCCTGGTAGAACTTTCAGAAAGCAGCCACAACCTGCATATCTTTGCCTCACTGTTACTGCAGTTATTTTTCAAATTTTTGTGTGAAGGGAGCTGAGAATGTATCTGCCGTCACCTTTGAACACAAAATCCTATACCCAGAGTAGTCATATCATTATTATTGACTGGAGGCTTATCTGGTGATTTCTTTATGCTTGTATCCTATCTGACTTTCATTTCCTTCATAAGAAAGTTAGGAGTTCTGTATCAGACTTTCTTATGCATTTGTACTTTGTTTTCCTTTGAAATTTCCTGTTCTAGTCGGCTGTACTACATACATTTTTTTTAGAAACTTTGTTTTTATCTGTCTGGATCTATATTCACTAACAGAGAATTGGTCTGCCCAGAAAACAGGAGTTAGAATTCCTATTGTCAAGTCTATGGGGCACACGCGGGGACCTGAGAAGCAGTAAATCATCAGAAGCATCACAGCTTTTGAGTCCAGTCGATTCTGCTACAGTGCAATACACCGACCATCAGTATAAACTAAACATGATATTGTTCTTATAACTCCAGATTCTGAGATGGATGTGAGGCCTGCTTTAAGGAACTTGATTCCTAAGCCCCTGGGACCTTGACACATGAGTTAGGAAATAATTATTCTCATCACAGAAGACTTCCTAGCTGTGCAGATAGGTTCTTCCACAATTTCTTTTAATAATCAGCTTTCCTTGGTTCTTACAGTGTTTTAACTGTCAGAAACCCTGAAAAGCCATGAATTTAAAGGTCAATATGCAGAACCACTATCAGTAGAGAGAACTCAAAGAAGATGAAGCCCCTCTGTTATTACTGTCTTTGGTGATGATAAATCAACTTGATCATCAGGAACACATTTGTGCAGTGTGCAGTGCACCTCAAGTAATGACACATTTGATATGCCTACTCATTCAACCTTGAAATCCCGGAGTTAACCTTGACTCTGGCTTCTCCCTTTCTGTCGGTATAAATTGGCCCAGAAATTCCATTACCTTTATCTCCAAAGTAGATCTCAAATCTGTGCCCTCCTGTCCATGCCCACTGCAAGTGTACTTCAATGCCCTTGCTCAGCAAATATCTAATTAGGGTTGACTATGCAGTAGTCTCAGTTCTAGGTGTTGGAGATCCAGCTGTTAAAAGAATAAACAATATTTGCTTTGTGGGTCTTACATTCTTACTCAGGATTTCATTATTTCTTGCTTTAACTCTAGCATTCATCTCATGTCTTCAGCCTCCTGCCCCTGGAATCTATCCGTCACAGGAACACCAGAGTTGTCTCTCTGAAGGAAAACTGGATTATGCCACCTCCTGTATTCAAATGTCTCTCACCAGCTTTGTGAATGCCAAGCTTGCTAGGCTTGTACACTCTTAACAGCCAAATCTGCTTTCCCCACTTGATTTCCTGTCTCCCATCACTGTCCTCCAGTCACCCTGGACCAAGGGCTGCTCTTAGATGAGGCAGAGATAAGCTTTTCATGGCTCTCTTTTGACTTTACACTAATTGATTGGGCCTAACATTCCATACTCCTGCTTCTAGCTGAAGAATTTCAGCTCAGTTACATGAAGGAAGCTGTCTTTGCCTTCTACAGACAGTTAATTTCTTCATCTGTAACCCATAGACATATTTAAAACATGCTTTTATAAAAGTAGCAACTAAAGAATTCAATTTATTTTATGCTTTGTTTTTCATTTCCCAACATTACTCCTATTAGATTGTCAGCCTCTGAAGACAAAAGATATATCTTCTTTATACTAAACAGTAGTTTGCTGAATAAAATCAGAAATAAATGGAGTACAAAAGAGATTCTGTGCTCTCCTTTAAAAAAGAGATATTGCCAAACCAGTTTGGCTCAGTGGATAGAGCATCGGCCTGCAGACTGAAAGGTCCCAGGTTCGATTCCGGTCAAGGGCATGTACCTTGGTTGCGGGCACATCCCAAGTAGGACATGTGCAGGAGGCAGCTGGTCGATGTTTCTCTCTCATCGATGTTTCTAACTCTCTATCCCTCTCCCTTCCTCTCTGTAAAAAAATCAATAAAATAATTTTAAAAAAATAATAAAAAGGAATATTAATGGTAGTATGAATATTACTTTAAGAAAGGCTTACCTTAATTTTCTTTTTTTACCATGTCAAATATGATAATCACTGGATATATTGAACTCATTGGAAACATCAAAACCAAGTGAGGAAAAATTATCACTTAAAATCTTATGCAAAGTAGTTATTTGGTTCCAATAATTTTATCTAGATATAGTTTAAAATAGGGTTTTAAGAAATATAGTATTGTTTATCATGGTGATCTGAAAAGAACAACATTCTTTTAAAATGGAACATGTACAAAGATATTTATAACCTGTTTGGTGATTATCAGAAGGAAAGAAGGATAGGGGGAGGAAAAAGAGGGTTAAGGGGGATAAATGGTAATGGAAGGAGATTTGAATTGGGATGATGAACACACAATACAATTATGTATTATAGAATTATACACCTGAAACCTTTATAACTTCATTAACTAATGTCATCCCAATAAATTCAATAAAATTTTTTAAAAATATTCATAACCTTAGCAATATAAAATCTTACTTATTTTTTAATGAGTTTTCAGGCTTTATTTTATAGAATTTATGGTTTCTCCACTAAGACCTTTGATATTATGCAAAAAAGTGTTTCCAGAACTATCTAAAAGTAAGCATATAAAATGAATACAGAAGGAAGAGATTAAATGATCATGTGCTTGAAGTGAGAGTAAACTCAATGTAGGGAACCGCCAGTTCTCAGGCATCCTTGGGAAATATGTTACATGAGCTAAGACTTGCCCAGATTTTTTAAAAAAAATTATTGGCATTTACCTGGATGTCACTAAATTTTAAGAGAAAATAATCATTAAAGGATCTTAACAAATAATTTAAACAATTTAATGAGGTAGAAAATGTTCAAAAGAGCAGTATAAACTTCACATGAAGTACAGTCACTTGAAGCTAAAAAAGCCACTATTAAGATCTCTCAAGCTCATGAACCTATTGTACAACTTGCTTTAGAGCAGCAAGTTTAAAGACGCAATCTGTGAAGAGTAAGATTAAGGTTTTGGTCTGTCTAAATCAGTGGTTCTCAACCTTGGCTGCACATTAGAATCACCTGGGAATCTTGTTAAAATCCTGATTTCTGGGCCTCATCATTAGTAACAAAGAAACAGAATTTCTCGAGGATGAGGCCCAGAAATCAGGATTTTAACAAGACTCCCAGGTGATTCTAATGTGCAGCCAAGGTTGAGAACCACTGGTCTAAATAAATGCTAGTCTTATAAGGAAGAGATATAAGTGGAGGAAAGAAGAGCATAAATAGTAATGTTTAGAGAAAATATGAATGTATTTTATGTTAGGTAACTAGTAGCCAAAGCATCTAGAAGCAAGTTTGATTGAGTGGTAAAACTTCTGAAATTGTTTTGATAGCCATGATAAATAAGAGAATAGAAATGAGTGACTTGAAGTTTCAGATATGATCTACTCCTTGAAGTACATAATGTCCTTTAAAGATTTGGACACACATATAGGACTGGTCATTTTTATCAATGATGACAGCATTTTAGAAAAATGAAAAGGATGTAAATGCAATTGCAAAAGTACAAAAATGATTTTGGAAATTGAACTAGTTTAAACTTACCCATTACACTGCCCAGATATTTGAAACCTTAAAGTGTCCCCTTTTGTGCAGCAGAGAACTAAAAGAGAGATGACAATCAGTGTAATTGCACTCTTAGCCTCTGTCAGGAACAAGAGAAAGAAACATTGTTCTTTAGTGTTTTTCTATCCCAAATCACCTTTATCCTTTCATTCTCATGTCGAAGGAACCAAATGCATTAATGTATTTTCTTAAATGGCTCAATATCTCTACCATAAGACTGTCATTTAATGTGCCATGGCCCCATTATTCTGTACCCTACAAAAAATAACTTTCTGCAAACTGACATGTTGAAAATATTTGAACAACAAATGTGTGTCTCTTCCAGGAATGTTTGTTATGATATGGCATGCCACGATTTAGCTCGAAGGAGCTCTGATGTTGAGATCTGGGTTATTAGGGATGGGTTGATGGGGTGATATGTGGGCAGAACTGTGTTCTCACAATCTATTAAGTCCCATGAAAGTCATAGTCAGTATAGTTTCTCAACAGGAAACTGATACTGTTCAGGACACATTGCAGTTGGGGAATCTATAAGAAAAGCAGCTTATTAAAAAGAGCATGGGATTAGAGGTCCTGGTTCAACATTTCGCACTCTAGGATCTTGGACAAGTCTTGTTATGTTATTAGTAAATAGAACATATTAGTAACATTTGCCTCACTGGTTTTAGTCAAGAGAAAAAAAATGAGATATTGTAGGTTTGAGTTCTTTATGAACTGTTATACTGAAAATGGACCAGTACTGGGAATATAGGATTTTATTTCCATATATACACATGTATAGAGAAACTCCACATTAGATGTATAAAATACTATATACATATGAATACTTTTACATAAATTCTTTTATGTATAACAGTGATCCATATTTACATTGTTTTTTATCATTAGTCTTGGAGATTTATAATTTATGCTATTATGTAGAGTTTCAGAGGGCTAGATATAAAGAAAGGAGGAATCTTTAAATACATTAAAACCTCTGTGAAATAAAGAGCATTTGTCTTTGTATGATTTATTTCACTAGCATAATACTGTTTAGATTTATCCATGTTGTCACAAATGGTGAGCTTTTTCTATGGCTGAATAATATTTATTGTATATATGCACCACATATTCTTTATCCATTTATCTACCAAATCCATCCCTGTTTTAAATCTGAAATTAACATACTATTTTATGCCAACTGTACTTTAATAAAAAATAATAAATAAAATAGAAACAAAAAATAAACCTCCATAACCCAGTTGTCCTAAAACTTATCTCCTTTAGTCAGTAAGTTTGATTTCAAACCTTTGGATATAGATGAACATATTCTGAGCAAGTAAATAATGATATAGTAAAAAAGAAAACTATACAAGCATATTTCTGTGTACCAATAGTTTATTATTATTATTATCATTATTATTATTATTATTACTACTACCATTATCATTATTTGTAGATGGGGCACACTGAGAGGAGCCCAGGGGCGAAAAGAAAAATTTTGGGTATGTAACTCTACTTGAATTTCTACTGTGAAGTGAACATTTTAGAATCATCTGTGTCTCTATCCCCTGCTTTGTATTATTTCATCACATCTTAAGTCACCAAACTATTGTTTGTAATACTGGTATTTTCTCCAATGCAAAACTCATTGCAATAATTAATGTTATAGTGATAGTTTTCCTAAATGACTATTATTTCAAATTATAAAAAAATATTTTTTTCAAAATGAGAATCAGAATTTTTTTCTATTATCATCTATATTAAACTTAAAGTAATGGTTAGACTTCTCTCATATATGTCAATCAATATTGTCTTCTTACAGAATTTTTGCTATGGATTATGCTTTTGTAACATTTGCATCAATTATTTATATATAGGGGTAAAGTGCTTTGATTTTGTTTTTGCCAATTATAATATACACAGGTTTCTTTATGGAAAAAGAGAAAATGTCTAGTCTGAAAAATAATAGAAAGTTACATATAAGAAACAGTTTAAAATATTGAAATATATTACCTAAAATATTCAGTTGATTCCAATAAACTATGATGAATTGTCTCAAGTCCTTATACACTTTTTGTTTTTTAGAAATAGTATAAAAGGTGATAATATTTATTTGAATTTGAATGCATACAGTAGAGGGCTTGTTATAACTTATAAAACACTATGTATTAGGAATTGTACTTACCAGAGTGACATGTTTTTAGGTTTCTTTACAAATTACTCACAAAAATCAACCACCCAAGTATGTGTCTGTATCTGTCTTGATATATGGGAACTTAAAGTAGAATGATGCATCTTTGTACATAAACTCAGCTTTCTTAGATATTATTTTTCTCATTAAAATAAAGCTTGAAGTAGCCAATAATATTAATGTTAAAGAGTTAAAATTAATATGTGAAAGATATGTTATTTGAATACCTACAATTAAGTTTCTGAATGAGATTTTTATTAAGTGAATTTGAATAGTTATTCAATCATATAATAATATAGTATTTAAAGACAAAAACAAGTTTTTTGATTAATATATTTATCTCACAACAGTTCTTAGCATATAGCCCTCGATAGCAATTTGTTGAGTAAACATGTGTTGAGTAAATATGAATATGAATGTTAAGTGCAAAGGAAAACTGTGATTCTCTTATCTTTAACCTCATCATTTCCATCCTAGAGCCCCACGGGTAGCACACACACACACACACACACACACACACACACACACAATGCATACACACTCACTCACACTCATATATTCAAAACATGCACACTATCCTTTTAAACTACTTTTGTTGTTGTTACTATCAATTCTGAACTTACTACTTATCAAAAAATTTTAAAGAAAAGTTTATTTCATGGGGATAGGGGCAGGATTTCCTTTTAATATGATTCTTTGGGAATTGTTTAACACAAGTTGTAAAGATACAAGAATCAGACTGAAAATTTATATATTTTGTTTTATTAAAAATGCTCTGACTTTTTTTCTACTAAACTGTATATATATTTATTTTGGGCCAGAATCATATCTGCTTTATTTACCAGTGTATCCAAAAAACAAAGCAAAGTTACTGGTACATAGTAGGAACATAAACAATATTTGTTTAATGAGTGAATGAATAACATTAATCTATGCATTCAATCAAGTCACTGAAATTATTTACTTTTGTATAAAATTTAACATTGCTTTAATTAAGCTATAAAATATTTAAGTACTGTTGAACTGTTTTGTCAAGAATTGTGAAGAGCCTGAGATGTTGTCCCACTGGTATTAAGGCACTTGGGTCAGAAGAAAAGAGTTCCTATTGGTACCACAAAATCAGCACCCAGATGTCACAGCATTGGTTCCCCACCCTTGAGTCTTCCAGGGGCTGTGATAGAGCTTAAGAGCCAATGGAATTTTTCTATAGAGGTAGCAGTTTACACTCCATAAATGAACGACAGAAAACAATGGATTTTCTCCATTTATACAGAGGAGAGAGACAGGCAAACTCCTCCTTTCCTAAAAGGAGAGGAAACACACACACACACACACACACACATCCTTTTATTCCATTAAGATGAGCTGAAAAAAGTACCTTGTTCTTACCCTTGCCCTTAGGAATACAAATATGTCTTTTCAAGGGCCAGATAAATGCCAGATAATTTCTTCAAAAGATGGGTTTCATCATTTTTGACAGGTAAACACCAAGGGAGATAATATTCCAGTACTCTCGGCACCCTGGCTCTTAATTTAGGACCTTGTCTAGTCTCTAACATGTTGGCCCTCTTGGGGAGATAAGAGAAATTTTATTATCCTTTGGGATCAGATCACTTAACTAGACAAATGGCTACAGATCTAATTCTCATGGTATATGAAGATAAAGTATTTCTGGGAGAAGTGAAAGTAAACATCACCCATCTTTATGTCATATGTATAATTTGTGTGTCAGGAGACTAAGTTTGAAGTAAGTTTAATGTGCATAAAGTGATGATTTTATATACATTAAGTATTGGAAAAGCTTACCAAAATAAGGTTTGTTAACACATCCATTACCTTATATAGTTATCATTTTTTTTGTGTGTATGGTGAGATGATTTAAGATAAATTATCTTGCCGCCTTTCAAGGTTTCAATTCATTGCTTTTAGCTATAATCATGCTGTATATCAAATCCTCAGAATTTATTCATCTTATAACTAGAAGTTTGTACCTTTTGACCAACATTTGCCCAACAAATTGGATAACCTAGATGAAATAGATAAGCTCCTAGAAACATACAATATAGCAAGACTGAATCATGAAGAAATAGAAAATCTTAACAGAACAGTGAATAAGAAGTTGAGTCAGTATTCAAAAGCTTCCTAATAAAGAAAAGCCCAAGTCGAAATGTTTTCACTGGTAATTTCTACCACAAACATTAAATTAATAATTAATGCCAATTCTTCTCAAATTCTTCCCCCCAAAAATTGAAGAGCGGGGCACACTCCAAAATTTCTTTTATGGGGCCCGTATTAACCTGATACAAGGCCAGATAAGAATACTGCAACAAAAGGAAACTGTAGACCATCATCCCTGATGAACATAGATACAAAAATTATCAGCAAAATACTAGCAAATTGACTTCAACAGTACATTGAAAGGATCATATATCATGATCAAGTTAGATTTATCTGTGAAATACAAAGATAGTTCAAATGCAAATCAATGAATTTAATGCACCATAGTAATAAAACAAAAGATAAAATTCATATGATCATTTCATTTGGTACAGCAAAGCATTCGACAAAATTCAACAAACATCCTTTATGATAAAAATACTCAGAAAATTGGGTCTAGAAAACACATACCTTGACATAATAAAGGCCATATGTGACAAACCCACAGTAAACATTGGATTCAATGATGAAAGGTTGAAAGCTTTCATGCTAAGATCAGGAACAAAACAAGGATGTCTACTCTTACTTTTAGTCAATATAGTGCTGGAAGTCCTAACAGAGCAATCAGGCAAGGAAAAGAAATTAAAAGCATCCAAATTGGAAAGGAAGAAGTGAAGCTGTCTCTGTTTGCAAATAATATGACCTTATATATAGGAAAAAAGACTTCATTGAAATCTATTAGAACTAATAAATAAGTTCAGTAAAGTTGCAGGATACAAAATAAACACAAAAATCAGTTGCATTTCTACACATTAAGAACAAACTATCTAAAAAAGAGACACTAAAAAGTCTATTACAATAGTATAAAAAGATCCTTAGGCTCTGTGGATACTTAGATATTTTCCACAGAAATTGATAAAATAATCCTAAAATTCATACAAAAGAGTCCAGGCAAAAGAGTCCAATCTTAAAAGAAATTATGAAAATCAGATTTTTTTTTAAAGCCAACAATTTTGATGCTGAGTAAATCTGCCCTCACTTACATGGTAGTAAACAGTAAAAAACTCACTGCAACAATACATGCCTTGAGAATATCACTGTAGATCACATCCAAGAAAATTTTCCATCTCAGGCTCAGTGTAGGGTGAATGTGAGGCAAGTGTAGAGGCTCTTGTTGTGAAATCTCTAATTTACCAGCCCATGAACAATTGCAGCTATTATCCGACTGGGCTTTTCTGTTGCGTTTAGTTGTGGTCAGCTGACTCCCTTCTGTGTGCCCTTTTGGCCTTCGTGTTGTTCTTTAGACACTGCATTGATCTGTTTTGCTTTCCTATGCACGTACTCCCTCAGGCTCTAAACCCAAGAGTCATTCTGGACCTATCCCAACTCCCTTGCTAACATCCTCATATTTTAAAAATAAAATAAAAAAATGAAAGAAAATTTCTAATTCCTAATGGCTTCACTTTCTGAACATCTCTCTTTCTCTTCCTATTTTCCCTGCCCCTGCTAAGCCTTCCAACTTAATTATGACAAGTTTACATGCTAGTTTCCCTTCCTCTTGTGTCTACCTTCTTAAATCCATCCATCTCATTTCCTACAAAATATTGCAAGGAAAATTTTAATCCAGCTTGCTCTCATGCTGGAAGCAACTAAAATACTTGACATTATCTTCACTATTATTTTCTCAGTATGGAATTCTTTACCTCACATGCCAGCCTCATAACCTACCACCTGCTTGTGTTTTATGATCTAATTTTATAACAATTTCATTGCTTAATTTCAGTTTCATGCTGCTTCATGCTTAGGTGTTTCTGCTCTTCCTTTTTCCTTTTACCTGAATCTCCCTCCTTCTCTTTTTATCTGGCTAATTTATGCTCAAGCTCTAACATGCATCTCATGTGGCATGTTCCGCATGAAACTTCCCTGAACCATCCAGATAGGCGAGATGCCCCTCTGCTGACTTCCAGAGCACATCTGCACGTTTCTACCTCAGCACTTGCCTTCTGTTGATTGCATTTCATTAGAATATAAGCTCCCTAAACACAGCATAATGCATAATTTATCTTTGCTCACATGCCCAGCCCTGGGCCAGTCACATAGTAGATAACTGTAGCTTGTATGTCCCCTGAGGCCACCAATTCTGGCTGTTGCCAACATAAATGTGCATGCATAGTCATCTAACTGATGAATGGTATAACCATTTTATTATTGTTTAGAAAATATTTAGGTTTTTAATAATTATAATTTATAATAAGTCTAAAGATATGTAAAGCTATCTATGAGTTCCCTTTGTTTTTACAGGCAGGATTTAAAAATATCAAAGTGTGATACTCAACTTTTTCATTTTTTTGTTGTTGTTTTTGTGCAGATTGCTGCCAATTCCTGGGGAAAGTCATGGGGAGAGAACGGCTATTTCAGGATTCTTCGAGGAGTAAATGAGTCTGACATTGAAAAGTTGATTATCGCAGCATGGGGCCAGCTGACAAGTTCAGACGAACCATAACGTATCATTAAATTTCCATAGGCCATGCATTGCAGTAACCCCTTAAATTGAAATTAAGTGGCGCGAGGTTCTCTGTGACAGCGCACTCTTCACCTTGTTATTGTGATCTGCCTGTTTTCTTGTTTTATCCCAGGCTCTCTGCTCCTGCTTTCTTTACATTACCAAGTATATGAAAACAGAGGGAACAGCAGAGTGGCCACATGCCTTTCAAGTTCCCAGCTTATCTTTACTTTTATCTCATGACCACATTCTTTTTGACTTTGATAGTTCACAGTGTGATGGCACTTGTCTGAAAAGTCCATTGCATTTATTCGTAAACAAAATGGTTTCTCTCTTTGACCAATGAGGACTTTAGACAACAAAAGCAATGGAAATGCCAATTTAGCATCTTTCCAATTTTTTTTCCAACCAAATAATGCCTTCTTAATTCAGAGCTTGTTTATGTTGAGTCAAAAGCAATGGAAATAGATTATTGTTTCTCTCAATAAGCTAACATCTTGTTTCTTTTCATTTGTCTAAAACTAATTTTCAATCTGGACACAAAAGTAAAGTAACTCTCCACAGCAAATAACTACTCTTTGTGGTTCTATTTAATAGCACATAATGTGGAAAAGATGGTGAGTAATGGAAAACCTTCGAGGCCAACAATAGAAGTACAGTCTTGACACATAGACACCCCTATTTTTGGAAGCCAGTGCACTTTGTGTAGAGGCAATAAAAATCAGCTGCAAGACTGTGTTTGGAAAGATAACATATTTGCCCCCCCCCCCCCCAAACAACAACATGATGCCATGAGTCAGATGGAATAAAGACACTTTATCATAATCCTTTCATAATTCACTTCTTGAGATTCTAAAGTCAGCTAAGTTGGCACTAATTTGCATCTAACTTTTAGTTTTCTATAGACAGAAAGCCAAAAATAATGGTTGGGAAAGGATATTATGTTTTCATAATTCACCGGCATCTTAAATGGCAAACTAATAGATGAAGAAGCAAAGCTGATCAGTAAGTGAGCATGGCCGGTTATAACCACAATGGTGGGATATGCATGGTCTTTGTTTCTGGGTACTTTTTCGTCTTCGTTTCCAGCATGGGGTTTTCTATGTCATTGTGCCCAAAGATGCCCTGATTAAAAAGCCAGGTGTGCTGAACGTGGGAGGAAGCGGAGCACAGAAAGGTGGAGTGTTGCCATAACTCTTGTTTTCTCCATCAATCACTGCAGCTTTATTCACATGGTTCCTTCCTGGAAAATATACACAAGGCTGATTCCCTTTATTGAGACTGACTGATGACCCCCCAGAGAGATAAGAAATGGTTTGGTTTGGTTTCAGTTTGGGTTTCTTTAGATTCAGCCCCTGAGAAAAGGTTTTGAATGCATATTGTGGGTGAAGGGGACACTGAGAAGGGAGGGGGCAGTGATGCAGGGTAGGGAAGATGGACAGTAAAGGTGCATTAACAACAAAGCACCACCAGAGGTGACTACTTCTAATCCCTCTGTTGGGGGATTAGACTGTTGATACATTCCTCAGGTATATGCCACAGGACAAAGAAGTTCATTGGTTGAGAGCTGTTCCTGGGGTCCATGAATTCCCTGGCTGTTCTGATCTGGCATACTGTTGGGAAAAGCAGGTTCCAGTGTCAAGAAAAAGAGCCACAGCCAAAGAAAAGCAGGTTCTGGGATTTGGATATCAGGTTGATGTCCACTGAAATGGCACAGGTGAGGTGATATGGGCAGGACACCAGCATTGTCTCTGCTAAAGGTGTTAAAACACTTTCAGAACATGCCTTAGATGCTGAAGACTGAAGAAGTAATAAATAATAATGTACTAAAATGTCAGATGACTAACATTTTATTTAAAAACACTTAATGAGATTAGGTTGACCCAACCTGTCCTTATTATGTAAATGGACAAGAGTTGTTGGACTTCATTTTCACATTGCGGTGTGAGATTCTAGATCAGCCAGCAGTTCTCAACCTGTGGCTCACGACCCCTTTTGGGGTCGAATGACCCTTTCACAGGGGTCGCCTAAGACCATTGGAAAACACATATATAATTATATATTGTTTACAGTAGCAAAATTACAGTTATGAAGTAGCAACAAAAATAATTTTATGGTTGGGGGTCACCACAACATGAGGAACTGTATTAAAAGGTCGCGGCATTAGGAAGGTTGAGAACCACTGTTCTAGATTGTAGACTTACATTCTGTGGTTTTAAAATTCCCTACCCTTCTAACTATCCCAACTGGTGAAGAAATTCATCCCAATGATTTGAGGAAAAAACAAAGAAAATATAATAGTAAGCCCCATGGGAAGGTACAAACTATGTTAATTCAGCAATTATGGGCTAAGAGCTAAAAGAGAGACAGAGATTAGTTGGGACAGAAGTATAAGGGAATACGAAAATTATGTGAGTCAGTGTCTTCCTTTGAATGATGTTGCCTTTTATTTTTACAGCTTTAAAGAGCATGTTTGGTTCTATTTACTATCCAAAGGCCCTGAGTTGTCAACCTTCAAAAATACTAATTGGCCTATTCCTTTGCCCACTCTAGGGACTAAGTCACTATTTGGAGAATTGATTTGACTGATGACTAGATAGTCTCTTCCTACTGTGGCTTTTCTTAGTTACATCTGGTGTGTATATCTTTAGAGTTCCTGTCTCTGTTTGCATGTATGTAGTTTTAGTATTTTGTGTTAAGAATATACAACTGAAAGGAATTCTAGGGACAAAATAGGCTGGTTTAGGGAATAAAGAGGGTCCATGGGGAAGGAATGCATATGTGAAGGACAGAGCTATCTCTGGCCTGAGCAATTAAAGAAATTATAACGTAGATCAAAAGCAGCCCTGACCTGAGCAGCTTGGAGACACCAAAATGCTTATCTTACTTGTACAAAGGATAGAAAAAGGCCATAGGATAAGGTGGCAGAGGGGAGGAAGACATACATTAACAGGATAAAGAAAAGTCACAGGATAATGAAAAGAAGGAAACATATTTTCACACAGAATAAAGGAATGTTATAAGATAAGGGGAGGGGGGGTCACCACATGAACTTTGGCCTTTGAAGCTGATACTATGTAACAAAATAATCAATGAGGAGAGCATGGGGGTCCTAGATTAATGAAAGGTCCTATTAGAAAGGGTCAGGTTCAAACAAAGAAATGCAGCATATATAAACCAAGACAAAGGGACACGAGGCAAGATTTTTAAAATTTTTTCCTTTAGAGCCAGACCAGGCCTTTCCCATTTGGGGACCTCTCTCCAGGGGGTCCCCTTTGGGGTAACCCCTGCAAAGATGGAGTTTGTATACGCTTCCAATAAACTTCTGCATTTTTATTAAAGAAATCTGTTAGTCTACAAATTTATTCTTCATCTTCGTTGGACAAGAACCCACAAGAAGAAGTCTGTACCATGAACCCATGTTTCACTACTGTGGCTTTTCTTAGTTGCATCTGGTGCGTATGTTTTTAGAGTTCCTGTCTCTGTTTGCATGTATGTAGTTTTAGTATTTTGTGTTAAGAATATACAAGAAAAAAATGTCCATAAAGATCATCTAGCTCAGCCAGGAACATGTATCTGAAATTGGGTAATACTGTAAGCACTGAGATCTGGTTTTCTTCCTTTTCAATCAGAAGTATGTGCTTTTTATGTGCTTTTGATGGGTTCCAGTTTAAACTGGTTATTGTATGTAGTTTTTTTCTGGAGAAAGAGAAAATAGATTCAATGTAGCTCATTGAATCACAGCTTGACCCCTCCCTTGAAAAATGCTTCTTTCTTTGGGTGTCTTTAGGGAATGTACATAAGGAAGGAACAGGAAAGACCTTGAAGATAGGGCTGGTGCCCTTTCCTGCTTCCCAATGTTTGTCTTTCTCATTCTATTCTAACCAATGAAAAGGCTTCCCCAGGTTTTACAATGCATAGTTACAAAGTCTCTTCAAAATGCATACTATAGGATTAAGTCAGTTGGTATTCAGTAAATAAAAAAAAGAATACTGTTTTATGTGTTTTCAAAAGAAAGACTCTAGTGAAAGGAATTGGTTACTTGGGTGATGGAGGAGCAGATAAGGCAACGGAGGGTGGTCAGTCAGTCCAGAGATAAGCAATAGTAGGAAGATGTTCTCATCTGGGGACTGAAGGGACAGAGTGAAAATGTGGGTCACTGGAATGTCCCAGTTGGTGTTTGCCTGGTGGTAGCTGGAAGCATGACTGGCCTGTGAGGTAGAAGATATTATTACAAAAAGACATGGTGCTGCCAAATTTGCCAACTGAGTCACAGAGGGAGGGGAAGAGACATTGAGGCTTCCCCTTTCCTCATGCCTTACAAACTCTCATCAATGCCTCTCTTTGGCTGATCTGCTGAATGACCAGGATTCAGGAGGTTATGAAATTAAGCTGTTGCGGTCAGCTTCCACCCTTTATCTGATAGAAAGGAGAATAGGATAGGGACAAGGAATAAATAAGAGCGAACACATTGAAAATAAATTTTTTATTCATCCCATATAGATATTGGAAATTAAGCTTATGTAAATGAATAGTTTCTCAATGATTGATTAGCTCATGAACTCAGTCCATGGGTTAGTAAACTGCATTGTTTACTATTACATGTCCTTTTGGGGGAGGGTGTTAAAATCTTTTGATCTATGGAGAATACATTATACTTTACATAGAAAAAGACATTTTTACATTTTATTCACAGTCATTTCTAGAGACTCTGATGTTTTACCACCATTGTCTATCAAAAAGATTGTGATGATCTGATCTCAGGACTTTTATGTGTTTTTTGGGGGGGAGGGATGAAAGTTGATTCTATTTAAAAAGAGAAAAGGATGAAAAAGAGGGCAGTATGTCACAAACAACTGTTTTATAGAATGTTTTAAGAGAGAAAAAACATCAATTCATCAGAGACTATTGTATGTGAAAACACTCCTCTAAAAACCTCACAGCCTCTTTCAGAGAAGTCAATGAAGGAGGGAAGAATCTAACACCGTCAAAAATGGGGTGATGGAATGAAGGGGAAAGCTCCATCCTCAGCCATGAACACGATTGCACGTCATTTTGCTACCATATCTGATAGACATGCTTAAAAATTATTGACAGCCATATCCAGTACAGTGGATATACTTTCTCCTCAGAGACACCATCACTAAGAATCTCATTAGTTTGAAAAAGAATTGGCAAAGAACTGTCACTTCTATGACCTGTGAGGCAAGCTGCTAATTCTGTTTCTTTGAGGTTATAAGGGAAAAAGGTGTCTAGTTAAATAGAATTTAAGATCTATCTGGTATGACAACCACCATTTAAAATATCCACAATTCACAGGCTGCTGAGAAGACCTACAATAAAGTTTGGCAAAGCACTTCCTGGATCTCAGCCCTCACTCATCTTGAGCAGGTACTATTTTGCAGTGATCAACAAGTACAATTATATACAACTAGAGGCCCGGTGCATGAAATCCATGCACTTGGAGGGGTCCCTCAGCCTGGCCTGCTCCCTCTCGTAGCCCGAGAGCCCTCGGGGGATATATGACCACCAATGAGGCTGGAGAGGCTCCCGCCACAGCCACTGCTCTTGCCAGCCATGAGCCCGGCTCAGGGCTTCTGGCTGAGTGGCGCTCTCTCTGTGAGAGTGCACTGACCACCAGGGGGCAGCTCCTGCATTGAGCGTCTGCCCCCTGGTGGTCAGTGCACATCATAGTGACTGGTCATTCAGCCATTTGGTCAATTTTCACATTAGACTTTTATTATATCAGATGGGTCCACATATGACCAAAGACCATTTTCTCAAAAAATCCCATTAAAGCACATATTATCTATTTAGTATTTATTATGTACACTTAGCCACTGTGCTAGGTACTAGGTAAATAGCAAGGGGACCCATAGGAGAGACAGTGCTTGCCTTGTCTTATCTCACAAATTATTCTTCTGTAAAACACACTTTGGAAGATACTGACCTAGATACAGTTTTGAATAATAAGGCCCATAATAAGTTCTTAGGGAGAAATTGGCATGCCCTAACCTCTGACTTCTGATATTGCAGGGAACATTTATCTTTTTGTACAAAATTGACTTTGGTGCCACTCTCAGAATTGAGCCACAGGCTGGATGTCCCTGGAGCCAGTCTGAAGTGTCTTATGATGGTGCCCCGGGGTACAAAGTCTCAGACTGTTGTGTATGAGTGGCATTACAGTATGTGAGGGTGCTGTGCTTTAATGCTTCAGTGAAGTGTGTTTTAAAGAGAGCCCAAGGTTTTAGTGATTCTTATTTCAAAGACATTCTAAACTTACTCTGTGAAGGACAAATATTATCATCTGTGAGGGATACATCTCAAGAATTTTGTGAGTGTCCAACCATTCATAATAGGACTCATTTGATAGTATAGTGCAGAGCCCCAAGACAAACTAGCTTAACCTAGAAAGGAATGACATTGACCTATAAATTAGGAGGGATCAAAAAGGGGATCTAGCTTTAAGCATGGCTAGTTCAGAGGTTAAGCGATTTCATCAGTTCAATGACTTTTTCTCAAGGTCTCAGCTCTTTTTGACTCCATATGGCCTCTTTCCAGGTACATTTTCTGTATGTGGCAAGAATATGGCTACTGGAAGTTTCATGTCAACAAATTATAATCATGATGCTCGGTTTTGGAATCTGTAAATTAGAGTTATAAATACTTATAACCCTTAGTATGATGAGTAACAATTGGGAGTATGCAAAATTTTTACATGATTCTTGGCAAGGAGTAAGCTGTCAATAGATGACAGCTATTATTATCACCAATATCATCACTGCCTTCATGATCATAATGTTGGAAAGATTCTTGTCATGTGGCTAAGCTACCAATAATTCCAATCCTTGGTTGTATAAGTTATAGACAACTTTTGATTAATGGCTAAGAGCTGTCATCTTTCTACACTGGTCCCTTTTCCTTTAGGGCAGTTATTCCTCCATCACCCCATTTTATAGGTGAGCATCAGTAAGTGGCTTTCTTTCAGTGTAGAAGTGACAGTTACCCCCACAGCAGGCTCACTGAGTCACACAGGCCAGGGTGAGGAAGCTTTTTTTTAAATTACAAAATACGACATTAACGTGTTTCTCTTTGGAAGTGTATAGCTTTCATGTCATGAGCCACAAATGATTTGCTGAAGTCAAATATAGAGAAACTTTTTGAAATTAGTGGAATTTAGTTCCTATTAACTCAGTTTATTGAATTAATTGCCTTGTCTGTTCACTTTCCTTATTGTGTCTTTGTGTACTGTATATACAATTTATATATTTTCCATGTTTATATTCACATTAGTATAATATGTAAATATGTTATTTATAAAATATATAATATCTATATTTATAAAAGGATAATGTGCTAAGTGTCTGACCATCCAACTGGTCGCTATGATGCGCACTGACCACCAGGAGGCAGATGCTCAATGTAGGAGCTGCTGAGCTGCAGTGACTTGGCAGGGGCGGTTCTCAGGTGATGCACCCAGAAACCAGAGAGGAGGGAGCCTGATTTCTCACGGGGCTGCACGTGAGTTATGCTGTTGCTGGGGCACTGTTGGCCCTGAATCTGGTTTACTGCACACTTGCATTTGCATTCTACACTCTATATGACAGCAACTTTGCAGAGTGCCTTCTTGCACTCTGGGACTCCTCAGGGGATGTTGGAGAGCCGGTTTTGGCCCAATCCCCGCAGGCCAGGCCGAGGGACCCCACCTGCTGGAGGGACCCCACTCACTCCGCAAACACCAGGGAGGGACCACAGGAGGTTGGCTCCAGTGCGTGCCTGGCCCATTTCATGCAGTCCTGTCCTGCCGGCCACCTTCTAATTAATTTCCTTTCAATGTGCACAAATTCATGCACTGGGTCACTAGTATAATATAATTATATAAATTCTATGATACATAAATATATATAATTATATACAAACTAGAGGCCTGGTGCATGAAATTCATGCATGGGAGTGGGTCCCTCAGCCCAGCCTGCACCCTCTTCAATCCAGGACATTTCTTTCGCAATCTGAGACCGCTGGCTCCTAACCACACTGCCTGCCTGCCTGATTGCCCCTAACCACTCTGCCTGCCTGCCTGATCACCCAACCCCTCTGACTGCCTGCCTGATGCCCCTAACTGCTCCCCTGCTGTCCTGATCGCCCCTAACTGCTCTCCCCTGCAGGCCTGATTGCCCTTAACCACTCTGCCTGCCTGCCTGATTGCCCCTAACCACCTCTGCCACCGTGGCTTTGTCTGGAAGGATGTCCAGAAGACATCCAGTCTATCTGGTCTAATTAGCATATTACCCTTTTATTAGTATAGATTATATATATGTAAAGTGACCCAAGAATAAATAGATAGTAAGACACAGAAAGCATTAACCATGAAACAAATGGTTGCTAAATTTTGCTACATGGAATTTAGAACATTGCTCAACAAAAAACACAATAAGAAAAGTGAACTTATAGGGCAAATGAGAAGAAAAGATTTGTAGCATATATAGCAAGATATATATATATATATATTTGCTCATTTCATTTATTATCATGATTAAAATATATATTATTCATTTTATTACTAATGTTTTAGTTTAATCGTTCTGAATCTGCATTTACTAGTATTTATCACTTTTTCTTCTTAATATTATTTATTTTTAATTTATGCTTTTCTTTTTTACTTTCTTGAGAAAGGTGACCAGAGATTTGTCTATTTCATTTTCCTTTCAAAGAAGCAAATTTTGATTTTATTTTTATTCTCTATTATACTTTTGTTTTCTCTTTAATTAATAACTACTCTCATCTTAATTATTTACTTCTTTCTAATTTATTTGAATTTATTCTGATATTTTTTCTAACTGCTTAAATTGTACCCATAGCTCGTTAATTTTGAGCTTTTCTTTTGTTCTAATTTAAGCATTTATGTAGGGTACCCTCTAAATGATGTTTCTCAGTATAATGATTGCTTCCTTTAACTCATTATAATTGTAATTACTTAAATGTTTTAAAAGAAAACATTTCCTAAATAGTCAAAACTGAAGAAAAGTTGTGTTGATTCTAATACATTTTATTTCTCATGCCCAGTAGTCCACTTTGCATCGGAGGAGGTCTATTCAAGACCCCCATGGATGTCTGGAACCTCGATGGTTCCAAACCTCGTATACGTGTTTGTTTTTTTCTAGTTTTATTGAGATATAATTGTCATATAACACTGTAATAATTTATGGTGTACAACTATTGATTTGGTATATGTATATTTATGAAATGATTACCATAATAAGTTTAGTTAACATTCATCATGTCACGTACTTATATATTTTTTTCCTTGTGATGAGAACTTTTAAAATCTACTCTCTTAGCAACTTCGAAATATAATACGCTAATAGTATTAATGACTATAGTCAGAACTTATTGATATTATACCTGGAAGTTTGTACCTTTTGACCTCTTTCATCCACCCCGCCCCCACACACACACACACATTCCCCACCTCTGTTTGAAATGAATAATTTACTGGTATATATTATTCAGCCATGAGAAAGAAGGAAATTCTGTTTGCTACAACATGAATGGACCTTGAGAGCATTATGCTAAGTGAAATAAGTCAAGCAAAGAAAGACAAATACTGTATAATCTCACATATGAAATCTAAAAAAACAGAGAAACTCATTGATGCAGGGGATAGATAGGTACTATATAAACTATGTGTCTTCATATACATACTAGTATACACACACACACAAACACACACACACACACTCATACTTTTTACTTAAAAGGAAGCAGGCACTTTATGTTATGGCTTCTCTCTGGCATATCCAAATTGCCAGCAACACTACCCTTGCCTTTTGGGTCATTATTAAGTAAAATCAGGATTACTTGATTACAAGCACTATGATACCTCCACAGTTGATGTGATAACCGAGATGGGTACTAAGCGACTAACAGGTGGGTAGTGCATACAGTATGGAGATCCTGGGCAAAGGGATGATTTATGTCCTGGGCGGGATGGAGCAGGAGGGCATGGGATTTATCACGCTACTCAGAATGGTATACAATTTAAAACCTATGAATTATGTATTTCTGGAATTTTTCATTTAATATTTTCAGACTGTGGTTGATTGTGGGTAACTGAAACTGAGGAGAGTGAAACCAAGGATAAGCGAGAACTACTGTACTTTCTTAGATCAACTCTATTCAAGTACAATGTTTACAAGTACAATGTAGAAATAATATAGTAGCATAATATGCCAACTATGTGATTTGATAACTGGCTGGACTGATGTACTTTGTGTTGCAGGAAACATGTTTTAGTCACTTAGGTTTCTAATACATATTTGAAATTAGAAAATTCATAACCCATGCTTCAAGGGAGAGTTGCTCCCTGTGGCCAGGCAGTTAAATGTTAGTTCTTTAACTTCAGGTGTCAACATTCTCTTTTTCAAGAACTACAAGGTACAGATCATTTCTTTTTTAGCCCTCTAGTTTTCTACAGAGACAAAGAAAAGAAAATAGCAAAAAATTTCACCCAAGATATAAATGATTTGGGCAGTTAAAAATCTATTTCAGATTTTGTAGTTTGTTATATATTCTCTTTAAGGTATGTTAGTATTTGGTATGTTGAATTCACAGGTACATTCCCAGTAAAGAAAAGAGATTTTGTTCAAAGGCAGTAAGCCTATTCTTATCATTGCAGTTACCATTTATAATATCTGTAGCATTTAATCAACTCTGTCTAATTTATGCTTTTGATTCATGAATTAACATGGCATGAGTATCTTTCCTCAGAAATAAATATTAATTTAAAATTGAAATACTCCATAGTAAAAAGCCCCACTTTGATTATTTGTAAAATTAGTATTTTTCATATTGACATGCATATGAACAGTGCTTAAAGGATTATAGAATGACTAAGATGGCATAA
The DNA here is from genome assembly GCF_000147115.1 of Myotis lucifugus. Classification (NCBI taxonomy): domain Eukaryota; kingdom Metazoa; phylum Chordata; class Mammalia; order Chiroptera; family Vespertilionidae; genus Myotis; species Myotis lucifugus. The sequence continues at coordinate 694,536 of NW_005871128.1, forward strand.
TTGAAGTAACAAGAATTTCATTTTTTCTAGTTTAATATAGTGTTGAAAGAAACCTGTGAAATACAGTAAAAGTGGGTCTCAGTTCTCCTTACGAATATTAAATGATCAGGTAAAGTGGCATTAAGACCTGTGGGAAGTTACTAAACCTCTATTGTTTATTCAACTAAATTAATATATTAATCGTACTTACATTTATAGAGGTTTACTAAGTATAGAGTGATATGATGAGTGCTTGTTATGCAGTCTTTCACTTAATACCTGAAGTGGAGCATGCAGCTGTAGAAGGTAGAATTTAAGGGACAGCAGTATGGCTCCTTTAATGCAAGACCAGCTTTCTCCCCATCCTGACCCGATGCCAGGTGTAGTGAAGGCAGAGAGAAGGGAACACAGAACTTGAAACAAGTCATAGAAGCTGTCCGCTCTCCCAGTGATCCAGTTGTAAAAGTGGCTCAGAGGAAGCAGCCTGCTCTCAGAGTGGCTCTGTGTCAGGCCAGTGTCCACATTTTCTGAAGCAACATCAGAATGCCTGGCTGGAATCCTGCAAGTGCACTTATGAAGGCTGTGAGGCATTCTGTGTGATGTTATGACTTCTCTGGAAAACCTAGGCCCCATGGATGCTGGGTGCAGAAAGGCCTCTAAATAAAAGAAGTTCTTCTCAGGTTTTCAAGTTCTTCTCAAAGGACTGCCAAGGGCAAGGGGAGAAAAAGGAGGGATCCCACTGGCAGATCGAATCTGGAAATAAATACTTGTGATCTCATTTTAGGAGATGGAAATGGAAGTGTCCCTCTTCCAGGATTCTCAGAGCTTGTTGGGAGCAGGGTCTAATCATTCATTTGCTGCCAATGGTTTTAATTATCTGATGGCTTCTTTGGTGAGAACACACATGCATGCACACACTTGTACACACATTTGTGCATGCGTTTATACATAGTTGCACCTGCATTCTTTTTGGAACTGTGGAGGTCGGAGTCTCATGTCTAAGTTTGGAAGTTATTTAAATAGATATTTATTGAGTGCTTGCTAGGTACTGAAGCTATTTAGGGCAAAAGATCAAATTTAGGCCCTACTTTCATATAATTTTTAGTCTGGCATGTTAAATAGAGAAGCAAAGAATTAAAATAAATTATGAGGTATTATGATGGAAAATTTCACATCACTGGAAGTTGTTGCAGAAGGAATTGATATAATTCAGAGTGTTGGTGAGGCCTCTTCAGGAGGAATGTTTAGGTTGATTCCTGAAGGAAAAGTAGGAATAGGCCAGAGAAAGTAAGGCCTAGGAGGCAGATAATGATGCTTTCTGGAGGTCCAGGAGGGAGAAGTTATCTCAAAGAGGTTAGGTAGATAAAAGTGAGATAGAGTGACAGGGAGGGCACTAGAAATATAGGCAACAAGCAGATCGCAAAGGCCTATAGAAACTGTTAAAGAGTTTTGCCATTATCCCCAAAGCAATGGGGGCTAATAAAGGGTTAGGGAAGTAGCTCTGGCTGCTAGTTGGAGAGTAAATGTGAGGTGGACAAGACTGGAGACAAGAATGCTTATCAGTCTATTGTAAAGCTTGGGTGAGAGATGGCAGTGATATGGGCTAAAGAAGTGAAGAAATGTCCGGGTTTGTAAAATGTTTAGATTATAAAATTATCAAGACTTGATTTAGGACTAATGGTGATGAGTGAGGGAGAGTGAGGATTCCAGAATAACTTCAGAGTTTTGGTGACTAAAAATAGTTAAGAGATCAAGAATTTCCAGAGGGACTCTCCAGGATATCATAAATTTGTACTTGAAATGCTACTTTGAAGGAAAATGCTAACTTGCTGAGTATGATTTTTCTGCATTAGTTATTTGCTATCTAATTCAATAGGTACTTTTGAGTGGCTAGTCTATTGCAGAGTATTTAGAACACTTCTAATCATGTAACAATAACAACATGGAGATAGATTCCAATGTCAGCCTAGTGGGAAGACAAAGAAACAAACAAGTATATTCAACAGTTAAGGGCTATAAAGAAAACAGGCTAGAATAAGGAAAGAAATGGAAATAGAGGATCCACCCAGATAGCGTGGGCATGAATGGGAAGAGTTTTTGGTTTTTTTTTTTTTTTTAGGGGAGGTAACATTAAAGTTATTAATAAGACAGCCATGTGGATGAAAGAGGGAAGATGATTTCATGAAAAGGAAATATCCGCCCTAACCAGTTTGGCTCAGTGGATAGAGTGTCAGCCTGTGAACTGAAAGGTCCCAGGTTCGATTCTGGTCAAGGGTACCTACCTTGGTTGCGGGCACATCCCCAGTAGGAGGTGTGCAAGAGGCAGCTGATTGATGTTTCTCTCTCATTGATGTTTCTCTCTATCCCTCTCCCTTCCTCTCTGAAAAAATCAATAAAATATGTGTTTTTTTTAAAAAGGAAATATCCTATGCAAAGAAGAGGCAAGGATATTCTTGATTATATAGCTGGAAGAAGAATAAACTCTCCATAGGATAGTGTGGTGGGGTAAATGTGATTGGGGGATGGACTAAGGTATTTTTGTAGAAGTAGCAGAGGAGAGATCCATGTGGAGGCCACGGGAAGGAGCTTGGATTTTATTCTCCGTGCAATGGGAAACCATTGAGTAGCTGTGCAAAATAGTTTGGAGAGAGCTAAAGATTAGGAAAGAACCATTAAGCAAGCTATTGTAGTACTTCAGGTGAGAGGTAATGGAGGCTCAGATCAGGACTGAGGCTGGGAGATAAGAAGTAGCAAGAAAGAGGACTCAGGTCTGTAATTAAGGACGACTTTTAAATTTTTCTCCTGACCAACTGAGTTGATTGTGGGGTCATTCACTGAGATATGGAAGAATGAGGAAAAGCAGGTAATAAGATGAAACCAAGCGTTCACATGCTAAGTTGAAATGACCCTACGTCTTCCACAGTCCTAAAGTAATATACAAAACACCGAAGTCTCCCATTTACCAGGCAGGGACAGCAAAATAGCTGCAGTGGCCTCTAAGTGTGGATGAATTACACAAAATGGGAATGAACTGGAGATTGACATTGAGATGGACATGTCAGTGGACAGGTGGATGATCTTGCCTGAGGCCAGACAGGAGAATGAACATCATGTCAGCACATAAACAGATGCAGATGACAAGGTCCAAATACCCTTCTGCCCTCTCCCCAACCACACAATGCTCCAATTAAGGCTAAATAAATCCTAGTACTTAGCTACCTCCTCGAAAGCATTCAGGAAAGGGATGAATCCCTAGTTAACTACAGGGTGTCCCCCAAAATGTATAGACTTTGAATAACTATTAATTCCAATGGGTTAAACCTGCAAAGAAAGAAACATCATTTGAGCTATCTGCTGTTAATGTGTATGGTGTATATACATTTTTTAGAACACCCTGTATTTTTTTGAAATGGAAATGACTGTGTTTACCAAGAATTGAATAATATTATTTACCCATAATATTAAATGGGTATTGTAAAAATACTAAAAAATATATAGATGTGCCTTGATTTATTGAGTGCTTGCTAGGTACTGAAGCTATTTAGGGCAAAAGATCAAATTTAGGCCTGGTGCACAAAATTCGTAAACGGGGTGGGGGAGTCCCTCAGCCCGGCCTGCACCCTCTCCAATCCGGGACCCCTTGGGGATGTCCAATTGCCGGTTTAGGCCCGATCCCACAATCTGGGACTGCTGGTTCTTAACTGCTCGCCTGCCTGCCAGCCTGGTCACCCTAACTGCTCTCCCCTGCCAGCCTGATCACCCCCTAACTGCCTCTGCCTGCCAGCCTGATCGCTCCCTAACTGCTCTCCCCTGCCAGCCTAATTGCCCTAACTGCTCTCCTCTGCCAGCCTGATCCCCCTAACTGTTCTCCCCTGCAGGCCTGATCACCCCTAACCACCTCTGCCTTGGCCCCGCCACCATGGCTTTGTCTGGAAGGACACCTGGAAGGTTGTCCGGAAGACATCTGGTCTAATTAGCATATTACCCTTTTATTAGTATAGATATATATATATGAAACCAAGAGTTCACATGCTAAGTTGATATGATATATATATATGATAAAAGAGAGAAAGAAAGACTGTGGGTGTATGGGTGTGTTTAGTGTATATTATCTTCATTATTGATTGACATTTTTTGAGAGGATATGTTTGTATCCTTAATTTTGCTTAATGTAATGTTTTTTCCAAACAAATATTTAATATATGCTTGCTTATGAATAGCCAGAATTTTAAAACACAGAAAATATAAATTAACTGATTTAAAATTTTTATGAGCATTTCAGTGTTTGGCCAAGTTTTGTATCAGTAATGAGATAATTCAATTAATCAAAATATCATAAAAGCAAGAAACCAATAAAAACTGATTTTACTCACACCAAGAAGTTTGATAAAACCACATATGATGCAAATACACAGAAAATGTGTACCAAAATTTATATGGTTCCTTCCTTGGTTATACTCTCAGTTGAATGAAACTCTATGTAACCTTTTGAAATTGGGCAAGTGTAAAAGTTCTAATGATAGGAATAATCAAAACTGACCACTTCTGCTATATTTAGTCTAACAAATGCTAAGTCAACTACAAAATTAGATTTGAGAAAAGAAAAACAAACTTCTGAAACTCCATGTTTCTTCATTCATATAATCACTAAGTAAAATAACAGAACAGCACGAGTTCTGCCTTTTGACTTTATAATGCTCTGTATGAAACCCAATTTAGACTTAAAAATTATATCATCACTAGAACTAGCTTTGTACTTAAAGCATTAATGAGAAATAAAGGACTTTTTAAGGAAGCATAAAGGAAAATTCCCTTAGAAAATGGAGTGCAATAAAAGATGAAAAGACTTTGATTTTGGCTCTGTGGGGAATAGAGAACTCATGCAAAGAAGGCATTATTTATTGTGTTAATTACCTGAGAGGATCATCCAAATTCTTCTCTTGTACTTCCCTACACTCACCTCTGAAGTTCTCCAACTTTTATTTTTGGAAATAAATTTAAACTTCTAAATAGATTTCTGTGGTTGGAGTCACTCAAGCATTAGTAAAACAGATATTTCAAATATGCGAAAAATGATAAATTCTCCCCTCATTGTGGGTTTTTCCCAAGCTAGAGCACTGGAAGTATGTTTGTAAGTATAATATGCTGCCCTGTAGTGTTATAATTTAAACTCTGTTGATGAACTATTTCAAAAACCAGCTGAGAATGGTGATCAGAGAAAAAACTGGGCTGAAATTAAATATCATCTTTAATGGTAATTTAAAATAATGATGTGAATTTGTATCTTAAAAACCAGTCACCAATGTTTGGATTTTCTGTACTATCTAATATATTCCAATGCACGACACAAAAAGTTTAACCTTCTGAAAAGCTTTGGCACTAAATGTTGTTATAGGTAAAGATGCCTGAACATCTTCCTACAGAATCAAACATAGCCATAGTACCACACACTTTTCTAGGACCTTTCTTAAATAAAGCTTAGATCACTAAATTTTTTTTGGAAACTCAGTGGACACAATTTTTTTTGTTTTTAAAAAATGAAAAGCTATCTCAAATCAGGATAAGTAATAGGATATTCATTAATTCATATAACTGGGAAAATTAGAGATGGAGCCAGGTATAGGGTCAACTGCATCAAGAGCCTAAATAATGGCCTTAATGTTATCTCTATCTTTTATCATCATTGCTCTCTTTTTCTAAACCTCTTTGAGCTTTGGCCTCATCACATACCATTATAAAAAAAAGAGCATACTTTTTTGTAGGAGTTGGTCACTGATGGTTTTAGGCTTGCAAAGTAGCAGAGTGGTTTGAAACTAGAATTCTGCAAGCAGAAAGCCATGGTTCAAATCCCAGCTCTGTTTTTCACTAGCTTTAAGACACTGAGCAAGTAATTTAATTTTTCTGTGCCCAGGTGTCCCCATCTGTAAAATGGGAGTGATATTACTAATACTTCTGTCCAGGATTATTGTGAACACTAAATGTGTTAATATGTATGGATGTGGAAACAGCATGGAGGGATCTGGAGAGTATTATGCTAAGTGAAGTAAGCCAGTCAGAGAAAGACAAGTACCATATGATTTCACCCATATGTGAAATCTAATGAACAAAATAAACTAACAAAATAGAAACAGACTCATAAATGCAGAGAACAGACTGACAGCTGTCAGCGGAGAGGGAGGTTTGAGGGCTGGATGAAAAAGGTGAAGAGAATAATCAAGAAAGAAAAATAAACCCGCATAGACACAACAGTATGGTGATTACCAGAAGAGGGTAAAGGGAAGAAATGTGATAGAAGGAGACTTGACTTGGGATGGTGGATACACAATACAATGTACAGATGATGTATTATGTAATTTTATACCTGGAACCTATGCAATTTTATTAACCAATTCACTCCAATAAATTAAAACAAAGTGTATTGTATGAGCAGGTAATGTAAGTTATCCTTTGGTTTGAACAATGCATCCTCCACAAAACAAGTCTATTTCTCAAAGAAAATAGGTTGTTACATTAAGTACCAAACTGCAGAAATACACCCCACATTTGGTTTGACATGTAAGTAACTTTTATTAAGGTGAGGGAACATGCTCTAAATCATTTTTTTAAATGAATTATTTTGCAATGCATTTGAATGTAAAGGCTGATTAAAAGGTTCATTAGCCATATGAGAAAAAACAAAAAACTTGAAGAGTTTTTTACATAATCCTATTTGATTTCAATTTTGAATTAAGTTAAAATAAAAACTGCCAATCAACAATCTTCCATTTGGCATAAGATAAAAATTCAGGATTATAGTTGGCTCCTGGTAAATTCTTCTGTATAGGGATACAGTTAATCTACAAAGAAGGCGAAACCCTATGATTAATTAAGAGCATGTGTAGATCCCCAAAATAAGCATTCTTGCACACCAAACAGAAGAAATCTGGTGGATTTTTTGGTTTGTTTGTGGATTTTTGTGTGTGGCTACTTCATAGGTGTAAATTGGTTGCATTTAAAAACAAATTAAAATACCTTTAGTTGGATTTCATTGTGAATAAATATTGGGAGTATGGACTGGATCAGGGAACGTGGGAATAGAGGCAAAGAAATGTAAAGTATTCATTTCTTTATATTCCTTAAAATGTTAAGATCAAATTCTCCTACATAAATAAAACCTTAGACTTTTTAATATAAAATGTTTTTAACAGTAAATTTAAAACTCAGATTTCTTATGTCTCATAAAAAATGAACAACTTTAATGAAAAACAGAAAAGAACAGAAAGAAGAAAATGACAGGAGATAAGGAACAACAACAAAAAGATACCAGAGGAAAGGAAGAAAGGACTAAGAGTGAAGAAAGGGGAGGTGAGTGAGAGTGGAATGGAAAAGAAACACGGTGAGTGGGTGGAGAGTGCTCGCTCAGCCACAAGTTCTCCACTGCTTTTACTTCGTTCCATTTAATGATTATTTATTGAGTGACTATGCTAAGTACCAGGTGTGTAAAGACCCAGGGAAGGTCAGATGGGTATAAGCACAAATATTTGCATATAAATATTAAGTGTTCAGGACATAAACAAAATTCTCTGTGTTCATAAACAAAGAAATAATTTTCCTTTAGGGTGGAATGGGTTTTTTTTAGGACAGACTCACAATGGAGAAAACCTGTAAACAGCATGGATTTAAAAAACAAACAAACACAACACACATAGGAACTCCTCAGATTGAGAAAGGAGAGGAGGGGGCTAGCAGATGAAGAATGTAGCAGAGAGGAAAGTTGAAACAATAGGTAAATTATTTGCCCATTCTTGCCCCTACCCACTCCCACCTTTGCTCATTTCTGTGTCTTTGCCTCATTCAATTGACTGTATTTTGCCAGTTGAAATTCATGGGGTAACTATAGAATTAAATGTTTGAAACCAAGCCTATTTCAAACAAATCTCAGTCTATTCCCTGAATGCATCAATGCTCTGCACTCCCTAGTCCCTAAGGACCTCATTTAAATATTTAAATACATCATTTTTACAGAGGCAGTATGGGAATGGGGTGGATAGGAACTCTGTCAACACCAAACGAGATTTAATTTTAGCAAATATTCATACCCCAGCTGAAATTATTCTGGACTGTCCTCAGAAAAAATATTTATGTCTATTGATAAACCGTGGTAATATGATGTATTTTTTCATTAATAGATATAAAACTCTATTGGTAACTGAGATAACCTTATGTTAATGTGTGACCATACAGCTTCACCTGTTTTCCACTTGCCGGCTCTTGTTTGTTTGCGTGAAAACATGAATACTTAGTAGAGGAGCTTGTGGAGGGAGGTGTGAGCACATTACTTCTTACCCTCTTTTACTTCTCACCTGTCCACCTGCCAGGACAGAGGATCAGTTTCTTCTCATTTCAGTCGTTAGGCAAATTTCTTCCCACATTCTCTGTAGTCCAACCCTCAACTCCTGTTCTGGATCTCTCTACTCTTGAATTGGATGTGGGGACATCTATCAGGCTAGAAAAGAATCAACTTAAAGGTTGTTCCAACAAAGAAAAGGAAAACATAGCAGTCCCTCCCCAGAGATGTACTATTGACAGGGAGCAGCTGACTGCCTACAGAGGTTTACATCTCCCTTCCAAATGCAGTCTTTCCCACCTTTCATCTTCTCTGCACCTCAACTCTAAAACAGAGACTTCCTGGGGACTGATACCCTTAGGCTGCATTTATTTAGGAATATGAGCTTTGTATGTTCCTGACAGGAAAGGAATTATATGTATTAGCAATTAGAAATGTCTTCTCTTTTGGTCTTTCACTTCTGCTCAGTAGTGGTACCCAGGTGGATGAATGAAAGGGGGCCTGACACACAGGCTATGTAGTGAGTTGACCTGAAAGGATGGAGATGTGTAGGTGCCCTGGAGGGGGGAAGGGACCCAAGAGCTGGAATGTCTTGGGTGGCTAAGGAGCAACACGCAACACACATGTATAGGCCTTTGTGGGTCCTCACTTCCTGCAATAAAACAATCACAAGAGTTACTTAAAAAATATTGTCTTTCTAGCTTTATGAAACCAGAAACAGCTCAATAAATGCTATTAACATGCATACAAAATATTCATTTTATGTAATAGGGCAAACACCATGCATTAGAGAACACAACTAAATGGACATTGATTACCCATAAATGTGGGGAGAGAGAACAGCATGGGATCCTGTTTGCCCTTTGATGAAGTTCTATTTCTCACAGTACTCAGAGTTTATGTGGAGCTAAAATGTCCACACAATTGTTGATAAGACCTTCAGCACAAAGGGAAAAATTACACCACAATCGGTCCCACAAAAACTAATCACCAGGCTCGGGCAATCACAAACACTAAAATAGAAAAGATGGTTGTTCCAACTTAAAATTGACACAGCAATGCTGAAAGCCAGCTCTAGTTTTTGGACAGCATCCTATTCAATGAACGCAATCCTTTTAATGAAATAGTCTCAAGAGTTTCCACATTTTTTAGGGTACAATTTTAAGATAGTTAAATGAATCTTTGAAATAACTTGTCTATACTACATTTTCTCGATGGTAGGCGATAAAAACTCTCATGAACCGTATGTACCACCAGCTCTCCCTCACAATTTAGAATAAAATATGTAAAAGTGTGCCATGGGTTGGATTACATTAGGACTGATTTGACAACTTCTTTTTCCTAATAACATACTGGAATTTTTTTCACCTTTCTTATGATCTCATTGAACTACAGATGTCTCATATGGCTTAATTTGTACCTCTTGAACACAGCTAAAAATAATTGGAATGGGGACAATTGCAAAATTGCATTTGACTTTAAAAATTACCAGAAGAGTTAACTAATTCTGCTGTTGAAGCTGAAGAAATCTTAGATTAGTGCCCAGCACATTCCTCAACATTAAGTGGTTTAGTTATTGTTGCTTCTTTTTTAATAATAACAGACACGGCATTATTGTAAGTAGCTTATTATATTTACTGATTATGAAGCAAACATTATGTTAAGTAAGCCAGGAGCTTTATAGATACTATCTCTCTTTCAATTCTCACAATACCTCTTATTTAATAACTATTTTACTGGTGAGAAAAATGAATGTAAGTAATTTGTCAAAGTTACCTGGCTTGGATGTGACAGGACAGGATTTGCAACGGGGCTTGCTTTATTCTAAATCCCATGTACTTAATCACTTTGTTATACTGCATCAGAAAACAGGCAATTCTATTTAGATTCTTTGTATTATGGGGGTTTAGTATGATTTTACATCTTCATTATTTCCCCTAATAGCTCTGTGTACATATTTACTATTTAAATATAATAATTTAAAAGGCAATTTCACTGAGAAGATCATATTGACCATATGGCTGGCATATGAATTACTTGGCCCCTGCTCACCCAGCAATCTAGTGCTCATTAATCAAACATTTAAGTACACACAGAGAATATGTAATGCTGCAAAATCCTCTCTCCTCATTCATCCATTCACCCATTCATTCATTTCATCCTCAAGAAATACTATGTGTAAAGTACCTTGCTATGCATTGAGGAGCTTGTGTATTGCACAATTACTAACTCTCCTCAAAGAGCATCTTTGAGGGCAGGGCAATCAATTAGCATATTCCCTTCTTATTGGCTGTGGGCACCACCCTATTTGAGGGCAGGGCAGTCAATTAGCATATTCCTTTCTTATTGGCTGTGGGCACCTCCATCTTGAGGGAGGGGCAGTCAGTTAGCATATTCCCTCCTTATTAGCTGTGGGTGCCGCCATATTTGCGATGGTGTGAGGGTCAATTAGCATATTCCCTCTTTATTAGATAGGATTGCTTTTAGAGAGGAAGTGAGAGAGAGATACATCAATGATGAGAGAGAATCATTGATTGCACATAGGGAAGGAGTTCACCAAAACCAGAAATACCTGAATGAATCTTCCTTAGGAATTCCTGCACACCCCCCTACTGTATATTGAGTCAAAACCCGGACATGTAACCTGACCAGGAACTGAACCATGACCTTCTCATTCATAGGTCAATGTTCAGCCACTGAACCACACTGGCCAGGCTAGATATTGCTATTTGAGAGGTTAATAAGGAAATATTATTATACTGAATTTTTATTGTAATAATAGAATTTCAAAATAAATAGCTCTCTTTTAATACTCTGAGTCATATTTTGTGCATAGAAAAACATTATTCTGGGAAGAGGTTCATGGACTTCATCAGAATGCCTACGGGGTCTAATGCATGAAGAGTTGAGCTTGAGGCCTAAGTCATTTTTATTTAGACTGAGTAATTTAGGAGAGTGAAGGCTGTATGATAGTCCTCATTACCATTTTCTTCTAGTAGAGAAAGGGCGAGAGGGTAGAATAGGGGAATGTTGAGTATTGAGGTAGGGAGTCCAGCTTCATTAATTTGATGTAAAGGAGGATGAATGGGATTCAGTGCTACACCCTACCAGACCCTTCAGGGTCAGAAGTTACCGAAGGAATTGCACAAGGTTTCATACCTAAACTAGCTTATGTGCACTTGTATGCCTAGCAATGGTCCCTGATATTTTTTCCCCTATAATGTCAAATTCTAATATGAATATTTATTTTCACCATAAAAATGGCTATACAGTTTGGTTCTTTGTAATCAAGATAAATATTGGTTAGTGGATATTAAAGATAGAGTGCATCTTGATTCATATTCATTTAACCTTGATAAGATTGCTGCTTTCTTTGAAATACTTCTAATTTGAGCACATTTATAAGAAAATTGGAAGCTTTCAAAGTTTGAAAATACTTTGTCAGGAGTGCAGAACTAGTAGAAAGACAGTGATTTGACACATTGATTGCTTATACACACAGCATCAATAGTGATCCACATAATATTTTAGTAAAACTCTTGAATTAAAATTATAATTACTTTTTTTTAGGTACAGAGGTACTTACCCTGCTCATAAAAATGTTGGGAAAAGGTATCAGTTTAAGTTAGTGAAACCTGCCAAAAATTTTATTATCTTTTAAGGTAAATCATACAATTAATAAATTATTGCATAATGGTATTATATAAAACTACATTTATTACTTTGTGAAGAATGGTTCAGACTATATTATGCTGAACAGTCTTCACAAATGTGTTATGATGTCTCATCTTCTCAGTCCGTCTTTTTTTTAAATGACATTCCCTGCATTCCCTTCTATTCTTGCCTAGAGAACCTGCTTATCCTATAAGACACAGTGTAAATGTCACTTCCCACAGCAAGTACTCCCTACTCACCATTGACCAAGTGACCCCTCCCTCTGCTGCACATCATCTCTAATGATTCCAGCTTATGCTATGGTGATTGATGTATATTGTCAAATTTCTTATTCTTTTGTAAACTCTGTTGAGACCAGGATAAGTGATTATTATACATTGATTATTTCATTTCTATATAATTGTCCTCAAACATATTTAATACATAAGCGAATGGATTATTATTTTAATAATTAAATAATAACTAGTTAAATCAAGCTATTAAGTAAACCTGCAAATTATTAAATAATTTTAACCTACCCATTAGAAAACTACTACACTATTTCATGTGTCTGGTATAGGTTGGATTTGAAAAGAAAGACTACTTTGCCCGCCTGTTTATTTCTGAAAGACTATGCTCACAAATTCAGCTGTGATAGATTCTCCCAGCTTGCTCCAGGAATATTAGAAAAACAAAACACCAGATTGAGTATCAACAAAGTTGAATTCAGCTTGCCAGCTATGGTTAAATGATTTTTTAAAAGATTGTGTCATAATCTATTGAGGACGTTTTGTAGGAGCTATTAATTTTATTAGAAGGTACTAATAATGTTTTCCCCTTATAGCAGAGATATTTCCATTTCATAGCCCCTTATACATAGAGAAAGGGTTACTTCCTTATCACCATGTGTGCTTTCAGTGTGTGTTGATGTCTTTACAGACAGCAAAATTATACATCTGTTCCTTTAGTGTTCATGGGAATTAGAAAGTACAAACTACTGCTCATAACTCACACTCAAAAGTTGGCTCATAAAACATAGCCTTAAAATTCAGAAGTGCAGCATTGTAGCCAGGCATTATCTTTGATCAGACATTTTCGAAACACAAGAGCAGTGACCAGAATGCTTAGATATTTGCCATAGCTGTCACTCTGTCATGGGTGCCTAGGAAAGAGTGTCCATGACATGATGATCTTCTACTGATGCTTTACTTCATGTGCAGAATTTCAAATGTAAACTACAAGCCCTCTACATTTGTACCCAGATTAAATCATGTTATTTGAAAAGAAAAACTTGAGAAGTACTTATATCAACTTAAGAGACAATAAGCATACATTGTAGAATAAAAAAATGTAACTTTAGAATGACTGGCTTCTGCTATATTTTTTGCTCCTTAGTTATGTGATCCTGGACAAGCATGCCATTTAATGCCTCTGGGTCTCTGCTTATTGTTCTGAAAAGTAGAGCAACTGTGACCATTCTGGAAAATTCACAGAGCTGAGTACCAAATGACATAACAGGTATGGAAAATGTTCTAAGTTGTACTTGTTTTGCAAATATAAGGTTTTCTTCTTCTTCTTTTCATATTTCATGTGTGTAGACCAGGTGGTAAGACACATGTTGGCAAATTCAAGACCTGGGATAAATCCAACTGTTCAGACAACTTTTACTTTTTGATTGAAACTGTGTTTTCTTATTAAAATTTCCATATCAACAGTGATTAAACAAAACTACCTATCATAAATGTTATAGCAGAACCGACTGAAGGGATTATTGAGTAGAGTGGATAAAATAATTGCTCTCTCTTTTTCTCCAACTCTGGTTTCTATTATTCTTGCCAAGTGTTGTTAAAATATTTGCATATTTTTGCACGCAAAGCTTTGTCATCTTTCAATTCCTTTAAAAACTGATAACCAAAATAAAAGGGATGCCAGTATTTATAGATGCAATGAAATATACATTTATAGTAAGGCTGTGTTTACTATAGGGCACCCTAGGCACTTCTGTAGGTGTGTGTACGTGCCGATAAGTTGACTCCGATTCCTGGAGACCCTATGAATGAGTGATGTCCACAATATCATGTCCTCAACAGCCCAGCTCAGTTCCTGTAGATTTATGCCTATGGTTCTTTTATGGAGTCAATCCATCTCATATTTGGCCTTCCTCTTTTCCTGCTGCCTTCTATTTTTCCCCCCAGCATTTTTGTCTTTTCCAAAGAACCCTGCTTCTCATGATGTGCCCAAAGTAGGACACTTTCAGTTCTGTCATTTTTGCCTCCAGTGATGTTTCAAGTTCAATTTGCTCTAGGACCCACTTTGCCTTTCTGGCAGTCCAGGGTAGTTGTAGATACTCCTATAGCAAATAATTATCCTTCAAAGTTTATCAAGAAACCAGATATTTGTCAAAGTAGTACTTTGACAGGACATTAGGTCTGAAATCCGATAGGCACAAAAAATCATACCTTCTGTTAGAAAAAGTAGTCAACTCCTGTAGGCAGAAGAGTTTAGTAATTAAAAGTGTGGGATGCCCTAGCCGGTTTGGCTCAGTGGATAGAGTGTCGGCCTGCGAACTGAAAAGTCCCAGGTTTGATTCCGGTCAAGGGTACATGCCTGGGTTGTGGGCTCGATCCCCAGTGGGGGACTTGCAGGAGGCAACCGATCCATGATTCTCTCTCATCATGGATGTTTCTATCTCTCTCTCCCTCATCTTTCCTCTCTGAAATCAATAAAAAATATACATATTTTTTTTAAAAAAGTGTGGCCTGTATGAGTTCTAGCCCCAACTAAATCAATTAAAAGCTATTTGATATGGACAAGTTACTCCAAGCCAAAGTTTCCTTATCAATAAAATGGGCATAATAACTGTAAAGAGAATTAATAAAGCATATTGGTTTGTGATTGTTTTATCTTATAAAGTCTTTGCCCGGTTTTTATATTAGGGTAATGCTGGCCTCTTAAATATATTGGGAAGTATCTCCTCATGGTCTATTTTTAGGAAGTTTTTTGGATTGTTATAACTTTCTAGATTTTTAAAATAGAATTAATAGTCAGGGAGGCTATCTGGAGTAGCAGTTTTCTCTTTGAAGGCAATTTCAATTACAATCCAACGTCTTCAATGATATATGGATATTCTGGTGTTTTATTTCTTTCAGTGTCTATGTTGGAAATGTATGCCTTTGAAGGATTTGTCCATTTCACTTAAGTTGACTAGATCTAACCACCGATTCAGGCAGTCCAAGGAATTACAAACAAGGTACATACAAAGAAATCCAAATGTAGATACATCTGAGTGAGCCTGCAGAATATCACAAACAAAGAGAAGATCTTAAAGGCTGCAAAAAAGAAAAGACAGAATTTCTACAAAGGAGAGGAAATTAGAGTGATGAGGATCTTTTTAATAAAATAATAGAAGCCAAAAAATGATAGGACACTGAGAGGAAACTACCTATAACCTAGAAATTCTAGAGTCCTATAACCAGTGAAATGACATTTTTAAATGGGGTAAAATAAAAAGTTTTAGATAAACAAAAATGAGTTTGTTGCCCACACACTGTCAGGAAAGGCTAAAGAAAAATGTAAAGGATCCCAGAAATAAGGTCTACAATGGAAGAACAAATGGTGAGTAAATATAAACAAAAATTGATTGTATAAATTAATAACTGTGTCTAATTTCTGGATTTAAGGTTAAACAAGATACAACTAAAATAATAGTTATTAGAATATAAAAGAGAATGTGTGATTAAAGTTAAAGCATTCTAATGCCCATATATTGTTTAGATTGTAGGTAAAAATATTGACTGACTTCAAACTCTGTTAACTTAAATACACATTAAAATTCTCAAATTAACACTAAAATATAGCAATATATTTTATAACTTACAAAACTGTAAAAGGAGAAAATAATACAGAAAAAGGCAAATAGCAATGAAAAATGACAGTAAAAAAAGAAAAATAGAAAGTGCAACATAAAATAGTATAATAAAACCAAATATAGTGGTTAATCTCAATAAATGTAAATGGCCTAAACTCTTCAGTTAAAAAAATCAAACTTGACAGGCTGTTATAAAGAATGTTTATTGAGGATAGTACCTACAACATGCAAGATATTATGGAAGGTAAAGCAAGCATAATTGGGTTGTAGAGAGGTATAAGATACAACCCCTCACATAGGCATGCAAAGACCCTATGCATAATTAACCATCTCTTTATAGGAGGAGGGTCCACCATGACTTTTGTTACATTTCAGCCAGAGTGGATTCTAAAGAATGATAATGGCGCCATTCCTATAGGTTCATGGGCCACAGCAAATCGCACTATGTGTCTCTTGTATTAAAATGAGTAGTTGTAAAATAGAGTAAAGTAAACATTAAGAAGTTAGTTTGAATCAAGAAGAAAACCTCTAAATGGCAGCCTAAAAGATGAGCACCGCTATTGCCTCAACCACACACACCTTATGGAACTCTCTAGCTTCTTACCTTCATGTGTCCTTAACCTTTCATGACCCTCCACTTGGGTACAGTAGTTGGCTAAAGAGAAGTTATTTTAGCGGAGGAGAAGGGACGCCGGAAGATGTGACCATATTAACATTTATACAGACCTTCATAAAATAAGGTCTTAAATTCCATTTTTGTTAATTTATCTTTTCTTGAGGTATAATTGGCATTTAACATTCTATTTGTATACCTTGTGAAATGATCACCACAATAAGTCTAACAATTGTATAGTTAGATATACACCATATATGTATAATTACATTTTTTTCTTGTGATGAGAACCTTTAAGAACTACCCTCTTAGCAACTTTCAGGTATACAATATAGTATGATTAAAGTTTTTTAATAAAATACCTTCTATCTAAAATTGGAGTCCAATGAAGTATAATGCCAGGTGAATTTTGGCTGCTGTCTAGAGCACCGCAAGTATGACAGCCTGTTCTGGAAGATTTTGCTTTCATTTGGTGGAAGAACTATTTCTCTCTTGCCGGAATCACCATTGCACATGTAATAGAGCAGTGCTCTAATCCAGCATGACAAATCCTTTTTTCCTACATAGCCGTGGTCTGAAGGGAAAATGTGTGTCATCCTGGGCAAAAATATAGATAGGTGATTTTTAATAAGACTTGTGCTTTTTATCTTCCGTTATTTAAATGTGCACAGACTGTATCTTCCTGTAATAACTTACTAGAGCTTTCAATCACATCCAGTGAATGCATATCAATACACTGAAGTCTGCTTTAAAGAACTAATCCTGAAGTTTTACTATTATGCAACATAAATATGTCTTTTAAATTACCTTTATTTCCTTTGGGTTTTACAACTCTGTTTTGTATACTTTTTTTTCCCTAAAGCTTTTCTTTACCAAAAATGTTTTTAGTTCATGCCAAACTCTAGTTTAATGTTTAAAGTATAAGATTTAATCAGGTCCGAGCTAAACCTTCCTCAGAAAGGTTTCCCTGACAACTTTATTCATATAGGCTCTTAACTCTAGGCCTCGTCCCTGTCTATACTGTTTTTCACGTTTATTTCCTTCAAACACCTCATCAACATCTAAATTTTTAAATTAATTTATTTTTTAAAGATTTTAGTTCCACAGGAATATAAATTTCTTGCGATCAAGAACATGTCTTTTTTTATTCTATATCGTCAGGACATACATATTCTGTTTTAAATTATACTTTTAAGTTATATTTAAATAACTTAAAAATTTTTAGGTGAAGCCTTCTAAGACTCAAAGGTAATATATTTCAGTTAGATCTGCTGGTCTCGTTCTTCTTAGAATTTACAGAAGTATAGCTTGTGTGTAAGCACATTAGTATTTGGTCTCTGAGTGCTCTAGTTTAGCAGTCCTTCTTTTACGGTATTTTCACTGGGATAGGCTTTCATGTGAAGTGGTGGTTAGAATTTAGAAATTTCCCAGTCTCTCTCCTTTTGTGTTCTCAGAAGTAAAGGCATAATTAAATACGTAACTGTCATACAGCTTATAAAACTTATTTTGCAGAGAAAATATGAAGTTACTTGAGGGTCTTGCCTACAGTGTTTTGAATTAGAATCCTACATTAAATAAAGTTGTTGATTTTTTCTGATGGAAGTAATGAATGGATTGAGACAAGAAGGCACTGGTGCAAAGCACATTTGCAGAAATGTTGAATGACACTGAGGAAAAGAGACATGAAAAATTGAGTTATTGAGTTATACATATTCAAGAACAGTCTAGCACAGTGGTTCTCAACCTTCTGGCCTTTAAATACAGTTCCTCATGTTGTGACCCAACCATAAAATTATTTTCATTGCTACTTCATAACTGTAATGTTTCTACTGTTATGAATCATAATGTAAATATCTGATATGCAGGATGGTCTTAGGCGACCCCTGTGAAAGGGTCGTTCGACCGCCAAAGGGGTCGCGACCCACAGGTTGAGAACTGCTGGTCTAGCACGAAAGTTGGAAAGTTTTTAAAATTTGTTTTTTTAACTTATAGCAGAATCCTCTCTATGGTCATGATCATTAGGGTCCTAGTGTAGAAAGTGAAAGCTGAGGTGCTTCTAAATTCTAGAGTTTGTTATTCTAATAATGCCCAGCTGTACCATAAAAATAACTTTGCTCTGTTTCAAGATGAATTCAAGAAAATAATCTTTCACAAATAATGTTACGCATAATTTATTTTATATGTAAAACAATTTTCTATGTTATTTACCATCACCACAAATAATCATATCCCAAAATATATTATTTGGACCAAGAGCCATAGAGGAAGCTTTTCATGTTGTCATCTGGGGACCCTGCCTCCTTTTTGACTTTTTAGGACTTCAGCGTACCAAGGGGGTCATGTGGATTGTGAAGGTCTTCCAGTATTCCAAATGTTCCCTCTTTCATATTTTAACTTCCTGTATGTTCTCTCAAAGTTCACAAGCCATTCATAAAAAATACTAGGGAAAGGTGAAATCTATGAGCTAGAATATCAACCACTCCTTTACTTACATTGATAAATTGAATTGTGCCCTCTCTTCCCCCCCTCAAAAAAAAAAAAAAGATATGTTCAAGTCCTAAACCCTGGTATCTGTGACTATAATCTTACTTGAAAGTTAGGGTCTTTGTAGATAGAATCAAGTTAAATGAGGTCATCCTGGAGTAGAGTGGTCTCTCAATCCATTATGACTCATGTTCTGATAAGAAAAAGAGCAGAGACATAGACCCATTCAGAGAGAAGGCCATGTGATGACAGAGATTGGAGTGACACATCTACAAACCAAGAAGTGCCAGCCACACAGGAGTTAGAAGAGCCGGGAAGGACCCTCCTTTAGAGTCTTCAGAGAGAACAGTCCCGGTGGCTCCTTGGTTTGGGGCTTTTAGCCTGCAGAACTCTGAGAGAATACGTTTCTGTTGTTTTAAGCCAGCTTTGTGGTCATTTGTTATGGCAGTTGCAGTAAGCTAATACATTGCCCCATCATAGGATTGGGATTACCTGTTTGTTGGTCTATTTCCTGTGCAAAAGGCAGGAGCTGTGTCTCATTCACCTCAGTAACTCCAGTACGAGGACAGGGTGGCACACGGCAGAGTGTTGTTGCTTAGTCCCCGTTCATGGAATGAACAGGAGGGAATGGGGTGATGGTGGCTCTGGGGGACCCTCTAACAATACTAGGTGAAAACTAGTTCCCTTCCCCAAAGAGCAGTAAACAGTATAGATAAGAAGTGCAGAATGTAGTGGAACCAAAAAAGTCATTATGCACATAGTGGGTCACCCTGGTCCATTCAGCTTCCTATGGATTCCTAGTTAAACACAGAAATAGATGACCTTTTGGGGGAACAAAGGGTCAAATCTTCTGCCCACCAGCATAAACAATTTCAAATCTTTTAGAGTATATGAACTCCATATGGTAATATTATGCTTGTATAAATTAATTGTTTTCACAAGGAAGACTCTAGTTGTTAAAAAGGCTTTGATTTCTTTTGGGTAGCTTCTATTTAATATGGCTGAACTATGTGCATTATAAGCCTCTTGGTTTATTAAACAAAGCCCTAAACTCTTAAGATACTCAAACAGCGGTGTTATAATAATATTTAGTTTCTACTAGATAGCTGTGTGATGTTGTGCAACTTATGAAATAATGTATCCTCTATCATGCAGAATTGCTCAGATGGTTAGATATAATGCATGTAGTAATATATACTGCAGGCATTATTGTTATAGTAATAACCTCCACAATCAACCTTACAGATTCTCCTGCTTTTATAAGTATACAACCACTGAAAATTGTTTTCATTTAGCCATTCAATCGTTCGCTTATTCGTTAGCAGTAAATCCATTATCTCCCTCTTGAGATATCTGCCTACCAACTTCCATTGTTCAAAAAAGTCCAGGAGCTCCTTCCATTCAAAAGAAGGGTTACTCCTATTTTCAGACACTAAGCAGACAGCAAAATAATTGATCCATTGTCGCCATCTGCTCCTTCCTCTCCAACAACATGGAAGCGGATGGATGACATAGTATGTGGGATGGTGCTGCTCCATTGCAACAGAAATATTCTTGCTGGACCAGCACCCTAATAGCACCATCATGATGTTCCACAATGAGCACCCAAATTAAAACCCTTTGTATTCCTATTCCCACGCTTGGTTATTGCTCCATAAAACAATTAAACGCAGCTACTATGCCAGGGAGGCTGGTGGGCTCATATCACCTCACCTCCTGTGCACTTTGGTCCTTAGAGATCAGACTTGCTGTCCTTCAAGGACATTCTCAGAATCCTTCTCTGCCAGTGGACTTGGCCAGGCATTGAGGGTGGGAATGTCGCTTCCTGCTGGCAGAGGACTCCAAGAATGTCCATGAAGTCCCTAGCACCTAGATCTGTGCTTGGTCCTTAATAGTTGAAAGGATGAATAAATGAACACATGGATGAATTCACTCAATCAACTCTCACTGATATTGAATCTTATGAAGCATGGCTCAAGTCTTGGGCTTTCCTCTTCTAAATGTCCTCAGCAAATTGATCTCTCTCTTCCCCCAACTCAGCTGTGCACGCTAATGGCCTTTTATGAGACCTGCTCATTTCTGAGTGTGGCACTACACCTTGTTTAGTGTTATTACTAATAGGGACATTTTTTATTTATCTGGAAATTTGACATATGACAAATGTCCCACATTTAATGGTGCCAGGTGACTGCTGCAGTAAAATATGGTTTCAGGAAAGAGAATGTTAGTGTCCTAAAATTTATTAGAGCTTCTAAAATACCAGCAACCCTCAAGCAGCCACATATACACCCAAAAGTTATGAGCATTTGTGGCTAAATTACATGAAAGTTGAGTGACTCATAGCAATGTGGGATGTGAACAGTCCCCTTGTCTAGATACCGCCTTTTACAAAATTCCACTTGGAACCTAGCTTTGATAGGTGCTTAAAACGGGGCTCGATGCTGACAAAATGCTATGGCAAGGCAGCTGAAGGGGCGAGGGCTACGCCCTCCATCTTGCCCCGTATCCTCCCTCTTTGGGCAGCCATGTGTTCCGCAAGGCTTCTTCCCGGAAGCCCAAGCCTCTGCTAGCCACACCCAGGACTTCTTTAAACTAACCAATGACAATCAAGGGAAGTGCGCACCATAGATATGACCACATCCTGTGTAACGAGACACCGACTTGCGCCTGGCCAATCGGCAGGGCCCACAGTCCCCTCTCCTCCCCTTACTCCACCCCCCTATAAAACTCCTCTTCCCACCGGGCTAGCCCTCTCTCTGCCACTTACTGCTGTGCCAGTGAGGAGGGTAGGGGAGCCAAGCCCGGGTTTAAATAAAAGACTCTCTGCTTTTGCATCGGACTCTGCTGGCTCCCGGTGTGGTCTCTTGGGGATCTTGAAATCTGGGCATAACAGCAGCTTTATCAGCTACAGTTTAAAAAAAAGTACACTTTTTCCCCCTGATCATTAATCTTACTCAAACTGCCTCTTCTCCCCATAAATGTTCAACAGGCGCTGGCAAAGAGGTTTCTGCATCGGCTAAGACAGTGGTTGGCAAACTGCAGCTCACGAGCCACATGTGGCTCTTTGGCCCCTTGAGTGTGGCTCTTCCACAAAATACTGACTAGAACTTATGACCATTAATATCCCTCCTGAAATGAGGAGTGTTATGGGTTGGCTCAACGAGATAGACCACTGACTCAGAATTTAAATTTAAAAGCCTTTTATTAAACTGGCCAGCTGACCACAGCACCTATCTCCCCCTCTGGGAGATTCGGAGCATGTGGCCCCGACCAAGTGTGCAGCAAGATCTTTTATTGCCAACTACACAGTGTTAGAAAAAAAAGAAAAAAACAACTACAAAGTGGTTCATCAGCCGTTCCTGGTACTGTCAGGGTAAAAAGTTTACATAAAATTTACGAGCAGGGTCATACCTGGCTGGGTTCAATCATAACACATTGCTTTTTTTAGCGAGATATTTAGCAATTTTTCTCTCCCATGGTCCCTGCCCTTGACATAATCGGTAACTTTTTCCAGGCCGCAGTCCCTCCCCCCAACACATTCAGTAAGTTTCTCATGTTTCATTTCCTCCCCCAGCACAGGAGTATGTGGTTAGTATTGTGTGTTTCAGTGTAGTTAGTATCCACTTTCTAGTGTAATCACCAATGCATGCCTCACATATATTTCTGCCAAAAATTAAAAAAAATTAAAAATGTTACAAATGCATATTGATATCTTTACACAATGTTTCTTTTGATTTTATTTTTTTATGTTTTTATTGATTTTGAGAGAGAGAGGAAGGGAGAAGGATAGAGGGTTAGAAACATCAATGAGAAAGATGAACATCATCGATCGGCTGCCTCCTACAGTCCCCTTCTGGGGATTGAGTCTGCACCCAGGACATATGCTCTGGCTGGGAATCAAACCCCAAATCTCCAGGTTCCTGGGTCAATGATCAACCACTGAGCCACACAATGTAGGCAGATGCAATAGGACGACCACACTACCAAAAGTTTTTGTGATTGGCTATTTGTTTTTAATAAAAAAAGATACCAGGAAAAAACTTAACTTTTAATTCTTAGTAAGACCCCATTCATCATCTTCCTTTTCTCTTTTTTATATTTGTTAATGTCTTGTTCTTTTTTTTTTTCCATTTGTAAGTGCTGGAGGACTTTTACCATAGTAGCTGGAGGCTTTCTCTTTTTATCTTCTCTTTTATGGCCATTATGTGCTGGGGGGAAATAGGTATGGTTGACTTGTCAGAGGGAAGGCTTCAGTGCTTCCAGCTGAGGGAGGCTGCGCTAAGGCAGAGGCTCATGAACTTGAGTGCAAATCAGAATCACCTGGGGTGCTTGTTAAACTACAGCCTGCAGAGCCCACTCCCAGGAATTTCTGACTCAGTAGTGCAGCCCAAGCAGTTCCCAGGCGACGGTGATGCTGCTGGGAGGGAGGTGCTGCGAGAACTCTTTGGGTAAGGACTTTTATTTCACGATTTTGTCTGAGTCTAGCCTTGACCTGTATCTGTGGGGCAAGTGGACTCTCCGGATTCTCCTGATGTAGCAACGCCTTTAAAATATTCACCTCTGCCCTTAATCTCACATATGTTTACAGTAAATATAGGTCATATTTTTCTTTTTTTATTGAGGCATCAATGCTAAACCCATTCTGTGTTAGCGGGGTGGGGTGGGTGGGCGGACAAGAGGCAGAGAATACAGCTGGCCTCTTGTACTTTCCTTTCAGTGATTCAGTTGCGGGTTAGAGAGAATTACTATTTCATCAATAGGGAGTGTTTCTCTACATGAAGATATTTTTCCTTTCAAAGTAATGTCGCCTTGGGGATTTGAAGGTCTACTGAATTCTGAATATTTTACTTGACCTGGATGCATAACTGAATATTTTATCTTGTCAAGTGTACTCGTGTCTATTCAGTGCCTTTGGTAATTCCCTTTCCACCTGTGCTGACTCCAAAGGTGACCTATAAAATGTACGGCAGCTTTGTAATCCCTGTCATCAGGCACCCCTTTAAGTCTGGCCTTTTTAATACCAGTTTTAAATCTTCCTCACTGGTGTGGGAGTCCTTGTGGTCTTTAGCCTCATGATTGCACTCTGACTTACTAACTGGCCTCTGTGACTTGATGCTGAAATAGGAATTTTAGGGGGCTATAGGCAGGTTTAGGGAATTTTTAGAATTGGGGTCCATGGAAAAAACAGAGCTACCGACTGGGAGAAGTTACATTTCCATAAGACAAGAGAGCTGGGAGAAATTAAATTTCCATAAGAAAAGGAAGCAGCAACAGTTACATTTACATAAGACAAAGGAACTGGGAGTAGCCAAAAGGTCTATATTTACAAAGTAAAAAGAAAGAAGAAAGCCCTGAAGGAATAAGAGAACAATGAGGGAGGAGGGCATCACCTGTCCCAGGTCATGTTTGACCTTTGATCTCAGGAGTTACTATAGTAACCAATTCAAAAGGGAATAGTGACCAATCAGAGGGGATATCAGGGCACAGGACCTGCAGCCTTTATAAACCATGGAAACAGGAAATCAGTGGGACTCTTTCCCCCTCCCCACGTGGGAGTCTGGGCTGTAAGATTCTATCCCCTTCCCCGCGTGGGAGTCTACTTGTTCTTCAATAAAATTTCCACCTTTGCTATACCACCTTCCTTCTGAGGATTCACTCAACTCTGTCAAACAAAGAATCCAGGGAACCGTCCTCCTGCCCAGAGGAACACCGCGTGTTCCGGTTCAAAAAATCACATATCAATGCTTCCGTTGAACTGTCTGCTAGACTTTGACATTCAGGTTCCCCCTTGGTTCTGTGCCCTGAAGCCCATGTGAATCCACTTCTGTGCCCGGCTCAGGTCCCAGCACTCCTTCCTAAGTACAGGTCTCCATGTCTCTGTGTTTGGATAGAGCTTGCTAATCTGATGTTATATATGTTAATATGCAAGTCCCCATTCATGGGGAGAGAAGATGTGTTGCCTGTTTAGGAGAACAAAATTCTAACATCTAGTGTTATATTATTGAATTTAGTATTCATACGTATTTCAAGATTATTTGAACTCAATATACAACTGTATATCCATTACCACATGTTTAGTTTCAAGTGAGAAAAAACCCAGCCCAAACTAGCTTAAAGGAAATTAGTTTTATGGTTCACATAAAGGGAGAGATGGAGAGGAAGATGGGCTTTAGGTGTAGCTCAAGGCAAAGTTTCCAGTGGTAACACCGACGTCTAGTTTCTCACGTTCAGTTTTTCAGTTCCATTTCTTCTGGTTGGTTCCTTTCTCCAAGAGGCTTTGCCTTATTCCCGCAGTTCAATCACACACACTCCCACTTCCATCATTGGTGGAAAGAGAGGGCATCCTTCCTCAGCCTCCCAGGGTCCCTGAGACCTGCTCTGGCTGTTCTGACTGGGGTCATGTGTCCACATCTGAGCCAGTCATGTCGGCCTCTGTGGGCAACAAGGCTAAGGGCTCAATGCTAGCAAGTCAGGCCTGAGAGTCTGTGCTGGGAGCTGAGCTAGGAAGAGTCCCAGTCAGAACTTGATGAACTGGCTGCTGAAGAATGGATCTCACACACAAAAAAGAGGCATCCGTCCCATGTGTACTAATCAGAGGATGGCTGAGGTTTTAGAAAACAGATCTTCTCCCGATCCTTAATGTTTACCCTTTCAGACTGTGCCACCAATATTTCTGATGCTCTTTTTTCTTTAGTTGAATACAGAAAAAGAATGCTCTTTGTTGCCATCAACATTTCTGAGGTATATAATATTTAGAGAGAAAGTTTTCACAAGACATAAATTTTTGGTTATTTTGTTTTTTTCTGTGATGCTTATTTAAAATCTGATAAGGACTAGAGTCTAAATGCAAAAAATTAGGGGAGTATAGAAAATAATTACATCAGTGGCAGTTTTAAAAAACACTTTAGTGTTGGTATCAATAGAATATCATATAAGCTTTAAGATCCTTCATGCCAAAAATATGTATAAGGGAACATCAACAAAATTAAATAACCAGAAGCGATAACTCACTCATTTGCAAAAAATAACATCGTTTAATAGGCATATTATTTATCTTTTTATTGAGATATAATTGACATATAGCATTATGTAAGTTTAAGGTGTACAATGTATGGGTTTGATACACATATATTTCAGTATGATTATTACCATAGTATTAGCTAACAATTCAATCACATCACAACATTATCTCTTTTTTTGTATGTATGAGAACATTTAAGATCTCGTCTCTTAGCAACTTTGAAGCATATTATACAGTATTGTGGAATATAATTACCATGCTGTGCATCAGATCTTGGTAATTTATTCATCTTCAAACTTCAAGCGTATATCCTTTGACCTAAATCTCCCCAATGACCCCATCGCCTCCACCAGCATCCCCTGGTAACCCCATTCGACTCTGTTGCTATGAGTTTGGCTTTTTTAGATTCCACATATAAGTGATATAAAAAATTTGTTATATTCTTACATCTTAAGAGATATTTTTTATCCCTGCACAGAGGCATCAGTGTGGTTTGTTTTAAAATAAAGTCCAATTGTTTATTCAACAGACATTCCCCTGACTCATTTCCCATCTCACTTGAAATAAATCCAAGTCCTTACTGGCCCTGTAACTGCTAGCTGGAGTGTCTGCCTCCGTCCTGCTCACTCTCTCTCTCTGTTAAAGCTGCACCAGCCATGAGGGTCATGCCATGCCATGCAGCTTCCCTATGCCCTCCTACTTGTCCCCTTCAATACCTACTGGGCTTGCTCCCTGACTCCCTCCTTCACTGCATGAGTCTCCACTCTAGTTTCATTTCCTGGGAGTCACCTTCCATGCCCACCCTACTTAATATGCCACACCCAACTCAAGGCTCTTCCCCCCCCCACACACACACACCTAAATATATGACTTTATAATCTATTAGAGGCTTGATGCACGGATTGGTGCATCCGGTGGGGTCCCTCAGCCTGGCTTGCACCCTCTCGCAATCTGGGACCTCTCAGGGGATGTCAGAGAGCCAGTTTTGGCCCGATCCCTGCAGGCCTCTAGTATGCATATAAATCTTTGATTAATCTCTTCCCACCCTCCCCCCTTCCCTCTGAGATTCATCAGTCTGTTCCATGCCTGTGCATTGAGCGTCTGCCCCCTGGTGGTCAGTGTGCATCATAGCTAACGGTTGAATGGTCAAATGGTTGAATGGTCGGACACTTAGCATATTAGCCTTTTATTAGTATAGATTACTTCATTTGTCCTTTAATAATTGCTCTCATTTGATGGTCAGCTCCAGAGAAGCAAGGGCATGGGCAGGTGTTTCGGTGCCATACACTGAGCTAGCAGAACCGTTCCTAGGCTATAGCTGACTCTCTGTAATTGTTGAATAAAGCAGTGAAGTAGCTTTGCATTGTATCTGAATTTTTAGGGGTTTGGAAGCACTGTTTTACCACAAGGTGAACATCTGTGGGTCATGCAGAAACATCTTCTGCAGTGAAATAGTGCCAGGATTCTGCTTCACATTGGTTTCCTAGGAGACAGAAATTTTCTTCAGGGATGTGGTTGAATCACTGTTGGAGCCCCTGCTGTCATTTTGACATCTAGACCTGAGAAATGCTTATTTCCTCCCTTTTTTTTGTTAATTCTCACCAGAGAATATTTTTCCATTGATTTTTAGAGAGAGTGGAAGGAAGGGGAAAGAGACAGAAAGAAACATCCATGTGAGAGAGACATGGATTGGTTACCTCCTGCATGTGCCCTAACCAGGGCTGGGTATCAAGCCTGCAATGGAGATAGGTGCCCTTGACCAGAATCAAACCCGGAACCCCTCAGTCTGAGGGCTGATACTCTATGCACTGACCAAACCGGCTAGAGCTTATTATGTTCTCCTTTTTAAGGGTTTTGGTAGTCAAGTTCTTCTTCACAGTAAGGAATTGAAGAATGCTAATACTAATAAACCCTTATATCAGTTTTGATTGTTAAATGGTTTAAATCTTTGCCTTCATAAAACCTATGATTCTGAAAATCTGGAGGGAATAATCAGGAGCTTAGTAAGAGTGAGAACTTTTCGTGAAACCAGAATGGAAACAAGCAATGGTGGCATTATAAAAGACTGGCTCTTCAAAGTTCATTTGTAAATTGAATACTTTTCCCCAATAGACAAGGTAAGCATGCTGGCTAGGTGCATGGCCCAGGCTCCAAAACCACCTAATCCTTCAGCACCGGATGCATCATTGCCGTGATTTAATTTTACTTGCACCCATTCCTTATATTGCTTCTGTGGGGTATTTTGTCGGTGATTGTAGATTTCAGTATCAAGCTCTTCAACTTTCCCTATGTGGGCTACAGGGGACTGGGATTAGAAACTCTCACATAAAACATTTTAGGCGTTTATCCCTCATATTTGTGTAATGAGTACTGGGTGTTCTAAATTAGTTAATATAGCAACTGCATTTTTTCCCAACTGGGAGATTAGGTGAGAGATGACAGCAGATGGGAGCTTCTTTGATGGAAGGTTTAGATTTGAACTTACATAGATATGTATTCATTGTTTGTATAATATTTGAGGATTTGCCTGTGCATATAAAATTAGAAGGAAAAATTGTCACAGATCCAAGAGAAGTAGCCCTGACTGCTACAAATGTTTATTGTGTCATACATGTTAAACAGAAGCATGGGATCAGGGGGAAACATGGAGCTGAGGGGGTTAAGCTGGTTGAAAGTACAGATCTGAGCCCTGGCTGGGTAGCTCAGTTGGTTAGAGCAGTGGTCGGCAAACTGCAGCCCCTTGAGTGTGGCTCTTCCACAAAATAACACATGTGGGCGCGCGTGTACAGTGCAATTGAAACTTCGTGGCCACACTTAAGAGGCCAAAGAGCCGCATGTGGCTCGCGAGCCGCAGTTTGCCGACCATTGGGTTAGAGCATTGTCCTGATACTCCAAGGTTGGGGGTTCAACCCCTGGGTAGGGCACATGTAAAAATCAACCAATGAAGGCATACATAAGTCTAACAGCAAATTGATGTTTCTCTCTCTCTCCTTTCCTTTCTCTCTAAAATCAATATATATATTACAGTGCAGATCTGAGACATTAAATGGAAGGTTAGCTTCCTTTCAGACTTCATAAACTGTGAGGACATATCTATTATTAGATAGTTTTCTAACCCTGCAGCTGACTACATTCTAAGAAAGCATTATTTCAGAAAATCACTCAACTATTTATCTAGAGTTTGAATCTTTGAAAAACTAATTCATAACAGATTGAAAAAGAAGCTTCAGGCAAAGTCATGTGAGAAACATCCTTGAACTCTTACCTGGCAAGTCTATGAGGTTGAGGGTTTTGCTTGCTTTGATCACTGTTGTACCCCAGTGCCTAAAAGGGCACACAGCATATATATGTAATAAACTCAGGGTGGGGCAAAAGTAGGTTTACAGCTGTTTGTATGAAAAAAAAAAAAGATGCAATAATTAATGAATAATGATACAAGAATAAACTGTTTCACATACCCACAACTGTCACCCTACTTTTGCCCCACCCTGTATTTGTTGAATAAGTTGGTGGGACACAGGCCTTCCCCTCAGTAGGGAAGCCAGAGAGAGGTGGTAGCCTCTGTTTCCATACCTGACATCAGGGCCAGGAGCAGGTGACTTAGGTAAACACTCCTGGAGTTCGGGACGAGGAACATCCATGAGTTTAGATGTGATTTACAGTCGCAGTAATGGCATCAGATTTCTGCAATGGTGGTTTCAAGTCTCTGCTTTGGTGGCTGCCAAGTCCTGCAACATCATGGTGGCAGGGTCAGAAGCTGTCTTATCTAACCTCTCCTGGGCCTTGGGTGTGGTTCTCACTGCTTAACATCCCATAGGGTCTGATACTTGTCTAAACCTGTATTTTATTTTATTAATTTATTTTATTATTTATTTTATTTCATTTCATTTTATTTATTTATTTTATTTTATTTTTTAGCTTTCTAATGGGTCCTTGTGGAGGCATTACTTCTTTATGGAAGACGTTAGCCAGAATGGTTTCTGTTGTCTGTATCCAAGAATCTTAACTGATACAGGTAGGAGATAAGAGAGCCGTAGAAGTGAGAAGTAGGATTAGGGGATTAATAGGTAGCATATAAATTTTAATAGACTTTGGGGATTAAAGGGAGCATCTCAAACAAAATTAATATAATTATATGAGTTGTGATTTTTTTTTTGCATGATAAATAATTGCTGAAACACTTGGAATTTATTTCCCCAGTTGGAGATCCTTTTGGACATATGGCTTCTCACAGATCCCACTCGTTTCATTTAATTATAATGTCTTTTTCATTGAGGGTCAATATCTGAAAAGGTGATATGGCAGCTTATTCCTTTCAGCAATACCTTTGAGATTTTTGAAAAGGTTCTTGCTTTTTGCTCAAGATAGTCCAGGCCTCAGAATCAGCCCTCCTTTTTCTCTCTCTTTTTTGGCAGAGCAAGGAGTGCACATAAGTCATACCACTGGTAGGCAATATGACATTGTACGCCTGCGCTCTGAAGTTTGCCTTACTCCACTTTGCTTTTACAAAAGACCTTCATTAGCACTGTTCCAGCTTTTCCCCCTAAAAGCAAGAATCCGCCTTAGCCCGTTTGGCTCAGTGGATAGAGCATGGGCCTTCAGACTGAAGGGTCTTAGGTTCGATTCTGGTCAAGGGCACAGGCCCAGATTGCAGGCTCTATCCCCAGTGTGGGGCGTGCAGGAGGCAGCCGATCAATGATTCTCTCTCATCATTGATGTTTCTAGCTTTCTCTCCCTCTCCCTTCCTCTCTGAAATCAATAAAAACATATATTTTTAAAAAATAACAAAAGGCAAGAATCCTCTTTGGATGTCTTCGATTAGCAACACAGGTACTAATATGGGTCTTTTGTAAAAGTGATGTGATTTAAGTAGAACTTTCAGAAAGTGGGGGACACTCCTTGCTTTATGCTGTTTTAGTTTACGAAAGGTCTCAGAGAAACCCTGGTTTTCCAATAGTTGGGGAAACCTGCACTTGAGTGACTGAGTTGCAAAAGAGTGTCTTTTAAAAATCATGAGTTCACAACGTTTCCAATTTTATAGTAACTTTCCTATGTCCCTCTTTCTTTATTGGAAGGTAACTACTTTCTATTTGTTTTCTTCATAAGATACCCATTTAAATTATTATTTCTTCATGCTCGCTTCAGTAGCACATATACTAAATTGTTATTTCCTCACCCAAACTTTAATTATATTTCCTTCTTTTTGTAATCCTTATATGTTTCTTTGGCATTTTGTAGATATACACTTTCTTGTATTTACTATAGTAATCTAATCTTTTATAATTTTGAGTTTTCTTTACTATGTTCCATTTTTAGATACCTTTATTTATCAAAGAATCAAGATATTTTGATAAGATGTTATAAAACATGAAATTACAATAATTGTTAATTTTCCCCAAATTGCTGTTTGCTGATGCATTGCTTTACAAAAATGTTCCCCAAATAGCTTAAATGTTAAATATTTTAAAGAGCGAAGTGTTTTCATTATCTGTATATTATTTTTTACTAAGTAACTATGCGTTTTGTTAAATTGGATTGCATGTAGTATTAGCAGTACATTCTACATCCATGAGTGAATGAATAAAACTTGTACACTCCCTACACTCCAATTTATCAGAAATTTGGAACAATTTGGGATTGAAATTGTGTAATTAGTTTGGCTTCATCGCAGCCACGTTTTAGACATGAAAGAACAGAGCTCGCCAAGAGTAATAACCAGTCCGTGGCAGCCCTGTCGGATGGGCAGACAGCGCTAATTCTGGCTAAGTGTCCTCTTCCAGACCTCTTGGAAGCACAGCGGGTATAATATTAAAAACTGGAACAAAACACAACAGCTCAGAATTATATGGAGGTTGACAATAATAGAGTAAGAAACTAGCATGATGCTGAGTTTAATTTGTAAATAAATCTTAAAGCATTATTTTTGTAGGACAAATGATTGGTTTGCAAATTCTACAGCAGTGGTTATATCTGGTGAATAGAATTTCCTAGAGTGGTATTATTTGTAGCCCTTTTACTCTAAGTTTAAATATCTTTTTGGAATTAAAAACCTAGAAGAAGAAAATCGTGAGGTTGGTCCTTATTTTCTTGACTGAAAAGTAAAGGGTGTCCCAAAATTCACGCAAGAAGTAATTTTGATAGAAAACACAGGTTTATAATTAAAAATTGTAAATTTTTTATTGATTCATAAAGTATACAGTAGGGTTATGTATGGAATAGCATATTGGGTAAATGGCCTCCACGGCACAAAAACTGGATTATCATGTCGAGATAGCGAGCACCATTAACTGTTATTGCCTTAGCAGCCACATTTCGGTCATGGAAAATTTCAACAAAAGAGTGCATATATGCCAGCAAAGCCGTGGAGGCCATTTACCCGATGTGCTATTCCATACATAACCCTACTGTATACTTTATGAATCAATAAAAAATTTACAATTTTTAATTATAAACCTGCGTTTTCTATCAAAATTACTTCTTGCATAAATTTTGGGACACCCTTTATATTTATTTTGAATTTTATTTTGCTTTGAAGGAAGTTCTATGATACCCTGCACCTGAGAGGATAACCTCATATTCTCTCTTTCCTTAAAATAGTAAGACATATAGCTGGGGAGCATGACATACCACCCTAATTTCACCTATGATATAGGAAATTGTTGGTAGTGCTACTGGCCTGTAAATGTTGCAAAGAGAATCTGCAATTGATGAAATTAGCACCTTCACACCTATTCCTGTCATAACAGTGTAAAGCATGTAGAAGTCTTTTTAGAGAAAGTGCAATATATATTCAATAAAGTGAATGTTGAATATTTGAGGTTGCTGTGCCACCATTTCAGTGATCTTTCTGGTATTGTTATCAGCAAGATGACAAGACCTTGGTTCTTGTCTTCTTGAAGGAAAGATTTCAATCAAGAGACAAAGTGTAGAAAAGCAAGCAAGGATTTATTGGCCAAAGTAAAAACACACTTAGGACAGTGAAACAAGGCAGGGAGGACGTAGAAGAAGCAACAGGAGAGCTGAGACTGGGCTGCCTTCCCTCACTGGGCGGTCAGAGAAAAAGGGGAGCTTGGAGACAGGGTCAGGGGGTTAGTTAGCCCAGGATGAGTTGCTGCTGCCCATTGCTCCCCTGGTTGCAATTCTTATGGGGTCCCTTAGAGGTTAGGGGATACTTGCCTGTGGGGGAAGCAGAAGGGGAAGGGAATGGCAGGGACATGCCCCTTGCAGGGAGAGTTTGCTCTGGGCCCTTCATCCTGAGCATATTTCTCTCTCTCTCTCTTGCAGGTGGAAATATTAGGGGAAGTTTCAGGGGAGGGTCTCAATAGAATATTCCTCAGCTTTCCAGGTGTTCTCTTTCAGGGTGGTGGTCTCCACTGATTGGTCAGTGCCAGGGCAGGGGGTCATTAATCAAGGCAGCTGGACCTGAGGCAGCCAGAGCATCACTTTGGTTTTGCTGCTTTTCTGGGCCTGGAATTGAAAGACAATGAAAGCCTTATCTTTAGGGAGGAAAAGGTCAGGGCATCTAAGCCACATGATCAGGGCTTTGCTAGGGGAGGATAGGGGGTGGGGGTGAGGCTCTTGTTTTCGCAGTTTAGCCCCTTGCTACGCATTTGGGGCTTTCTGCCCTGGTGAGTTTCTGTAACTGGCCCATTATCCTTGCTCTACTCCCTTGCTCTGCCCCTGTCTGCCTAACTGTCTATAACAGTATAGTCACTTGTGCTCATACAAATATATTGTTTTCCTTTCCATAGCTATTCACTAACAGCTAACAAACTATAAGAACGAACTATTTGTCTTGCGATCGATTTATCTACATTATATAAAGAGCCATGCTTTTTCTTAGGAACAGAAAAAATCTTGCTTTGCCCTTGGTTAGGGGCTTTGAAAAACCAATTCTTCCTTTTTTCTTTGAGCTGCCAGTGTGCTGACATTAAGTGGGGCTGCTCGCCTGTCCTGCACGGCCTCTCTTGCAGCATGCAGTCAGTCCCTTTGCAGAGCAATTTGTGAAAGGAAGTCAGTGCTCTTCCCTATAGATTCAGAGAAGAGACGATGCTTTTTGAGACAATGTGAGCCAATCTGCCGTATCCATGACTTTCTGAGAAGTCCTAGGGAAGGAGGGAGAAAAGAGAACATTTTTGAATTGTTAGCAATTTCCAGTTAGCTGAGAAAATTGGTTCTAATTTTCCAATTCAGCTGAGCAAGAAGGAAGGTAGTGGTTCCCGCACTTTAACATGACTCAGAATCGCCAGGAGGGCTGTTAAAATACTTATGTCTAGGCCACCCCTAAAAGTTCTGACTCAGTAGGTCTAAGGAATTACATTTCTCAAAAATACCTGGTGATTCCCATGCTATTGGTCTGAGCACCACATTCTGGGAACCATTGCATTAAAAAATAGGTACTCTAGCCCTGGCCAGGTGACTCAGTTGGTTGGAGCATTATTTGGTGCCCCCAAAAGATTACAGGTTTGATTCCAGGTCAGGGCACATACCTAGGCTAGGGTGCATAGGGTAGGCAACAGATCAATGTTTCTTATTCATCTCTCTCTCTCTCTCTCTCTCTCTCTCTCTCTCTCCCTCCCTGTCTCCCCCTCCCTCTCCCTCATCTCCCTTCTCTCTCAAATCAATAAAATAATTTTAAAATCCTCTCTCCTTCTCCCCTTCCTCCTCCTCCTCCTCCTCCTCCTCCTCCTCCTCCTCCTCCTCCTCCTTCTTCTTCTTTTTCTCCTTCTTCTTCTTCTTCTTCTTCTTCTTCTTCTTCTTCTTCTTCCTCTCTCTCTCTCTCCCTCTCTCCCTCACCTTTCTTCTCTCTCAAATAAATAAAGAAATTTTAAAAAAGACATCTGTCTGGTTCAGTGTGGAACTCCAATGCCTAGTAGTAGATTGTAAATAAAATACTGAAAAAATGGATGAATGAAATAATGGATTGTTGTAAAATCTACCTCTAATGTCAAAAATATCAATCTGACAATGTAGTAGTTTAAGTTGTTTTGACTTACTCAGAGTCTGTCTTAAGCAGGTAAATAGCTCAACTGTGTTTAAAAAATATGTAAATAAAAGTATCTCTGGAAAATACTTATTACTAGAGGCCCGGTGCACAAAATTTGTGCAGTGGGAGGCAGGGGTCTTTCAGCCTGGTCTGCGCCCTCTCTCAGTCTGGGAGCCCTTGCTCCTTACTGCCCCACCTGCTCTCTATCGTGGAGGTGGGAGAGGCTCCCACCACTGCTGCTGCGCTTGCCAGCCATGAGCCTGTGAGCCCATGAGCCCGGCTTCTGGCTGAGCAGCGCTCCCCATGGGAGCTCACTGACCACCAGGGAGCAGCTCCTGTATTGAGCGTCTGCCCCCTGGTGGTCAGTGTGTGTCATAGTGACCAGTCAACTGGTTGTTCGGTCGCTTAGGCTTTTATATATATACTAGAGACCCAGTGCACAAAAATTTGTGCACTTGGGGGGGAGGGGGGGTCCCTCAGCCCGGCCTGTGCCCTCTCGCAGTCTGGGACCCCTCGGGAGATAACGACCTGCTGGCTTAGGCCTGCTCCCGGGTGGCAGAGGACAGGCCCAATCCCTAGGTGCAGCCCCTGGTAGGGCTCAGAGTAGGGCCGATTGGGGAGTTGGGGCGCCACCCCCTGTCATGCACAGAGCAGGGCGGATCAGGAGGTTGCGATGCCACCCTCAGTCACGCTCAGGGTAGGGCCAATTGGGGGGCTGGGGCGCCTTCCCCTGTCATGAACAGAGCAGGGCGGATAGGGAGGTTATGGCCCCACCCCCTGTCACACACAGAGCCGCAGGGCAATCAGGGGGTTTGGTCGCTGCCCCCTGGCACGCTGATCCTGGTTCCGGGAGGCCTCGCGGCTCCGCTGATCCTGGTGCTGGGAGGCATATTACCCTTTTACTATATAGGATAGAGGCCTGGTGCATGGGTGGGGGCCGGCTGGTTTGCCCTGAAGGGTGTCCTGGATCAGGGTGGGGGTCCCCACTGGGGTGCCTGGCCAGCCTGGGTGAGAGGATGATGGCTGTTTGCAGCTGGTCACACCCCCTTCAGGGTGGGGGTCCCCACTGGGGTGCCTGGCCAGCCTGGATGAGGGGATGATGGCTTTTGCAGCTGGTCACACCCCCTTCAGGGTGGGGGTCCCCAGTGGGGTGCCTGGCCAGCCTGGGTGATGGGCTGAGGGCCATTTTCAGGCTGGCGGGTGACTGAAGCTCCCAACCTGTCCTTTATTCTTTTTTTTTTATTCTGGGCCAGCTTTAGCTCTGAGGCTTGGCTCCAGCTCTGGGATCCCGGCTGGCTGAAAGCAGGTACTGGGTTTGTTAGGGTTCTATAATTGAAACAATGTTACAGTCTTGCTGGCTGAACCCCGGATGGCTGAAAGCAGGTTTCTGGGGTTTTTTTTTAGCTTCTATATTTGTAAAAATGTTTCAAACTGCAAGCTCAGAGGCCGGCAGCGGCAGGCGGGGAACCTTAGCTTCCTCCTTCACTGGAGCAAGCAAGCCTCCTGTTTGCTTCAGTGCCTGGCTGCTGGCCGCCATCTTGGTTGGCAGTTAATTTGCATATCGCCCTGATTAGCCAATGGGAAGGATAGCGGAGGTACAGCTAATTTCCATGTTTGTCTATTATTAGATAGGATATAGATAGCTCCTTCTGTATCCCCACC
Source organism: Myotis lucifugus (assembly GCF_000147115.1). Taxonomy (NCBI): domain Eukaryota; kingdom Metazoa; phylum Chordata; class Mammalia; order Chiroptera; family Vespertilionidae; genus Myotis; species Myotis lucifugus. The sequence goes on from NW_005871128.1 coordinate 731,129, forward strand.
CCTACTTTACAGAAAAAGTTCCTTAATGCTCTTTGTCTTCTTACTTCCCCACCCCCATTCTCATTAATCCCATGCTGTTTCTTTATTCACACTGGAATATAAAGCAGCTGATTACAGCTTGTTATGTTAACTTTTCTAAGGAAGACATGAATTTTAAAATCAAAGTTTATTCATTCCTATTAAGTTAACACGTGTTCATTTTGAAAAAAATAGTAAAAATATTAGATTAAAAGGAAGAAAAATGAGCACTTTTTTAAAAAAAAATAAAACCAGAGATGACTCCCATTAACACTGTAGTTTGTTTTCTCCCAATCTCCTGCTCTGAATTTTTCTACCTAATTATGATCAATAGTATATATAATGTTACACCATATGTAAAGGTTTCCAACTGATCACACACTAGGTTAGTCACAGAATATAAAAATCAAAAGCATGTAAAGAGGAAAAGCATGCATAATCTTGTTATTCAGCAGTAATACTAATATTTTAACTAATTCCCTTGTAGCCTTTTTGTCTTGGCATCCATTTAACATAGCTGAGATCATCTTCCGTTCAGTATCGTTAAGGAAGGAACATTCATAGTCAAATACATAGCAGGTGTCATAAAAAAGGCTCGTCGGTGACAGATAACATCTGGCATAGAATGATTTATTAGTCTTTCCAAGTTAAAATAAAAGTAACTGGGTGTTTAAGATCATTCAAAGATAATAAAAGTATAACCTATGTTTTTAGGTAATGAAAATTGCCATATTGAAGTCCTGTGGCTCCCTTTCTATGTGCAGTGAGGGAAGGAGAGGGATTTGACTCTACAACCCTCCCAGCACAGTCACAATGACAATGTGTGAAACTGAATGGAGCCAATTACTGTTTTAATTGGTTACTATGGTAGGCAAGATAGTTCATTTGAAATCTAAACCATGTGGAATGAGATACATAATTCCTGGTATGCAAAAGAGGTTGTAGGATAAGATGCTAATGTAAGCCCTCTGAGCCAGATTTTGTAAGTTTATAAAATATGCCAATAACATGTGGTTCAACTGAGTTCTGAAGTTTAAAAAAAAACTCCACAAAAAACAGCCTATTTCTTTTTGGTTCCTGGTCTTTTATTCATTCCTTATTTGTTTATTTAAAATATTTTTTTATTCATTCCTTATATTTTTGTGTTATTTTATTTTATTTTAATTCAAAGAGAGTTGATGGTAACCTTCCTAAACCATAACATAGCTGAGAGTGTCTTTTGGTAGCATTCCATATGAAAGAAAATTAAGCTGGTTATGAACTTTGTGAAGTAGCAGCTATCCCTTTCTGTAGTTCTACTGTTCTTGGGCCCCTTCCTATTCTTGCAGCTGAAAGTCTAAGGAAAGCATGTCTTTATTCTTATTGGCAACACCTTCAAAAATTTGTTCTGAATATATCAAGAACATTTCTTACATATTTATACACTTTAAATCTGAACACACATATCATTTTTCAGCCCTGAAACTGAAACAGGAATGTTTAGGGGTGAAAAAAGACAGGTTTAGGAAATTTTAAAAATTAAGGGGACCATGGAAAAAGCACAGGGCTGCAGAGCAGCAGAAGGTATATTTCCATAGAATAGGGGAGCTGAAAAGCTGCAACAGGCATGTTTCCATAGAATGAGGGAGCTGGGAACAGCAAAAGGTCTATATTTACAAAATAAAGGAAGGAAGCCCTTCATCCAGAAGAAGAAGGAGAAAGCCCAAAGGGAATAGGAAAACAATAAGGAAGGAGGGGAGGAAAACCTCACATGGGACCTTTGAGCTCAAGAGTTGCTATAGTAACTAGTCCAAGGAATAGTGACCAATCAGAAGGGATATTAAGGCACAAAGATCTGCAGCCTTTATAAGCCATGGAAACAGGGACTGGGTGGGACTCTTTCCCCCTCCCCACGTGGGAGTCTGTGCTGTGAGATTCTTTCCCCTTCCCCATGTGAAAGTCTGTACTTGTTCTTCAATAAATTTTCGCCTTTGCTATACCATCTTCCATCCGTGGATTCATTCTTCGACTCCCATGGACAAAGAGCCTGAGAAACAATTCTGCCCAGGGGAACACCACGTGTTCCAGTCCAAAAATTCCATTCAAAACCTTTTTTTAAAATTATATATTGGTATTCTAATTTTTCTGGCTTCTTATTGAGTATTAGCCATTCTGTACAAGACCCTGTTCTTCTAGCTGTTGGAGATGCCACAGTGTGCATGATAAAGAGATCCTTGTTTTAGTGGATCTTACAGTCATCCTGTCAGGAAGAGATGGGCAATAAACAAGGGTGTAAAAATCAGGGTTAGTTGATTGAAAGTACTGATGAGAGAAGAGGAAGAGGGTGGTCAATGTTAAAGAATCATGAGACAAATTCTCTTTACAAAGGTAACATTTGAGTGGAAGCATGAGGGGTATTATTAAGCAATGTCACCGCAATAAGTTAAAAAAAAAAATTTAAAAACCAGGCTCGACCTGTAGTTGGGTTAATGGGTTGGAGCTATCATTGTTCTTGAAGGATTGATGGCATGGAGATTCTAAGTTGAGTGAACTGAAAAAATTAAAGGTGCTCATGAGTAAATGAGATAGTTACTGTGATTTTGAATTTGGAGGGGTTGTCACTATAACAAAATCCAGGGTATGACCATGTGCTTGGCCAATGTGGGATTTAAAAGGAAAAAAAATCACTGGTGCTTGAAAGGTCAATGAAATGTAAGGCCAAAAGAAATCACCCAAATGAATTTTGATAATCAAGAATAATTGCATAAAGCACAGCATAGGAAATATAGTCAGTAACCCTACCTAATAAAGACGGAATATGCAAATTGACCATCACTTTGCGACAAAGATGGTGGAGCCCATAGCCACAAGATGGTGGCGCCCAGTCTCCTCAGCACCACCGGAGTCCCCCAGCCCATTAAGCCCTTGCCACGGGGGCAAGGGGCAAGCAGTGCCCCAGTCCCCCATGACGAGCAGACAGCAGGGCGCTGCTTGCCCCTCGCCATGGCACCAAGGGGCAAGCAGGCCCCCTCAGCGAGCAAACAGCTGGGCCCTGCATGCCCCTGGCCACAGCGCTGAGGGGCAAGCAGGCCCCCGCAGAGAGCAGACAGCAGGGTCCCTGCAGCAAGCAAACAGCAGGGCCCTGTTGCCCCTGGCTATGGCAGCAAGGGGAAAGCATGCCCCCACAGAGAGCAGACACCAGGGCCTGTGGTGGCGTCAAGCAGGCAGGTCTGCAGAGAGCAGAGAACCACAGGGCGCGGGTCTAAGCCATCAGTAGGACATCCCCTGAGGGCTCCCAGATTGGAGAGGGTGCAGGTCGGGCTGAGGGACTCCCCCGCCCCCCGTGCAAGAATTTCGTGCACCGGGCCTCTAGTATTGTAAGAACTGTGTATGGTGCCAGTGGGTAGTGGAAATACTGGGGAGAACACTTACTTCATAAAGTATAGGATTGTCTAACCACAATGCTCTACACCAGGAACTAATATAAAATAATATGTAATGTAAACTAATTTAAGAAAATTAAATAAAGAAAATAAATGAAACATATTCCATGATAGATGAAAAAAATGAAAGAATAATTGCAGGAATATCAGTGGAGAGGGAGATGCCGCCTTGTACAAAAAATATGTAGATGACACATAAAGGAAGGTAGTAAATGGCAGAATTGTAGAACATGCTTTACAGAGAGGATGAGATTTGTGAAAGAAAAAGAACAAAAAAAGTTTTGGAAATTGCAATGTGAAACAAAGAGAAAATTGGCATATCTCTATGCACTGTTATTTTGGTGTGTGAAATAAAAAGCAGGCTGGAAGGAGACTTGTCTGTGGATGGTGAGCACAGTACAATATACAGATGATGTATTATAGAATTGTACACTTGAAACCTACACAATATCATTAACCAATGTCACCCCAATAAATTAATTTTTTTTTAAGAATCAGGCTTGGCATTAAAAAGTTATACGTTAGGGCTCACCCTTGGGAAAATTTTCAGTAAGGACAACATACAGAAAAGATTCTGGTAACCGACAATGAATCCCAGAGGGTAGAGGAAGATTTGAGAGAGCTTGGACTTGAGCCAGTGTTTTCTATCTTACCTAATAAATATAATCTTTTTCTGTATTTATCATTTTGTGCTTTGACTTCCAAATCAAATATTTAAATTTCTAAAGCATTAATTCTGCTTTTTGCTCCTTGTTATGTATATTTGAGTTATCCTATTGTGTTTGTTGTTGTTGTTGTTTTATTCCTTGACACCCTCTCTCTTTTACTCATCCTGATTTATCCTTGTTTTGACATTTTCACTTCTTAAGGATTTCTGCTTTGACCAATAAATAATGGCTTCTGGAATCTATTGAGATTGCCTAATGTTTTCCTATACTTATCTTGGCTTCTTTTGGAGATGTGTTTCTCCTCTGTATTTTCAGAATGATGCTCCCCATCCCTTCATTATGTGATTTTATTCCATAATTAAGGAATAGTCCATCAGGATTTTGGTCCTGCTCCAATAACCCCTAGGTCAGGAAAACACAATATGCTCAGTTGCACTCTAACTGGGTACGCCCTTGTGCCAAAGGTGACCCCACACAGATGTCAGAAAACAGAGAACTAGCAAGGCCCTAAGAGCTCTGCCCAAGATGTATGCTAATTAAGTTACACAGACTGTTTCATCTTGAATTTGAAGCAGGGAGTAGAGGGGACTGACAAGTCTGTTGGGAAAGAGTTGACCAGTTCTTAGTGAGAAGATAGTGGGTTACCAAAAGAGATACTGCAGGCCATGAAAACAAGTAGTTTGTTCCCAGTCTGCTTCATTTACCAAGGCTTGCCTGTTTCATTTAACTCATGCTTATATCAAACCTTATTTTTAGGTAGTCTGACTTGTATAGGTTTTCACATTTACAGACTAAGGGTAGGTTGACATATGTAGTTTCTAATAATTGTTTCAAATTTCCCCTTTGGGGGAATTTCTAGTCTCACAAAATGTGGGAAGGGATGCCATTTATGGTACACTGTTTTGTAAATGCTGCAAGCTATGCTGCTCACTGCCTCCATGGCCTTCATGATGACAAACATTAGTGTAATACAAATTAAGAAATCTTGAGTTAAAAATACTTCTATTTAAAATTAACCTATTTTTTAGTCACTTGAGCACAGAATCTTGTATTATATTTGATTACTTTTGTGCAATATTTATTGGTACTATGTATGGTAGTTATTTAGAACATATGTACTTGGGAAATTGCTGACTCAGCCAATTCCTTGTGTCCCAAAGACTTATTTCTTTGGCATCTATGTTGGATTAACATGGGGCCTTCCAGGAACCATGCTGCACTAGGATAAAATAAATAAGTATATGAGTAACTTCAATTCTCAGAATGGCCTGCATTTGGGGACTTTTTCTCTTTCTGCCAAGTCTACCTTGCATTATAGGAACTGTGATTCCCAGTAAGCAGTGTGCCAATTCCAATCACCTTCCCACCAAGTTCATTCTCTTTGTTTTGTTTTTGTGTTTTTCTTTCCCACAAGCATTTTTGTCTTTCAATGGTTCAAGAAGAGAAGATAGATTTAAGTATAAAAAAGAGACGAGTCCACTGTTGCCTTAAATACGGAGCCATGAGGTGAAAAAATGTCTGCCTTTCATTTTGGTTATTTAATTAGAATTCAAAAAAGGAAAGCAGACGGGATCTTTCAAAACATTTTAAAGCAATAAATTTACTGTCATCAGAAAATGGGTTCTTCATTGGGATTTCCAATCCAGTTCCATTGACTTTAAAATTAGTGCAGATCTTGCCATGATTCTGTGATTGAATGGATGATCAGCCCCCTCCCCTTTTATATACTAGTATATATCATTTTCTATATATCTTTATTGATTTCAGAGAGGAAAAGAGGAGAGAGAGAGAGAGGGAGAGAGAGAGAAAGAGAAACATTAATGATGAGAGAGAATCATTGATTGGCTGCTTTCTGCACGCCCCCCAACGGGGATCGAACCTGCAACCCGGGCATGTGCCCTTGACTGGAATTAAACCCAGGACCCTTCATTCCACAGGCAGAAACTCTATCCACTGAGCCAAACCAGCCAGGGCTGATCAGCCCCTTTTAATGTGGGGTTCTGCTTTCAAACTGTGTGTGTGTGTGTGTGTGTGTGTGTGTGTGTGTGACTTTCTAAGTATCTCAGGGAGACATTAACAGGATTTGTGCATAACTGCCTGTCAAAAAATCAAATTGGATTTCTCATCTGAGACCTGCTTTTAATGGAATCAGCTTTTAAGACCTGCTTTTAATGGAATCAGCTTTTAAGTTTAAAAACTGACATTGAATATGAAATTTTACACGTAAGAGAATGGATGGGAAATTGTAAATATGGGATAGAGTGGTTTCAAAAGAACTGAAAACATATCCTATAGTGGTTACATATATACATACATCCCCTCCCACAAATATAAACATAATATTATATGGCTCTGTACATATAAGGTATAGGAGGGTATGCATGTTTGCATAAACCAACTCTTTTTTTAAATATATATTTTTATTGACTTCAGAGAGGAAGGGAGAGGGAGAGAGAGATAGAAACATCAGTGAGAGAGAATCACTGATGGGCTGCCTCCCACATGCCCCCCACTGAGGACTGAGCTCGCAACCCAGGCCCTTGACAGGAATTGAACCCAGGACCCTTAAGTCCTCAGGCCGATGCTCTATCCACTGAGCCAAACTAGCCATGGCAAACTAACTCTTTCTTTTAAAATATTTCTTTATATCCAGAAACAGTCAAATCAAGAAAATTATTAAGAACAATCAAGAAATAAAACCCAAACTGTTAGTGGATATTAAATAATGGGAAAAAAACGGAATGGTTTAAAAAGCTGAGATAACATAAGAAATACTATAAAATTAAATGAAAAAGGAGAAAATAACATGTTTTTGTAATGTTAATCAACATATTTGTCTGTTTTTAATTTAAAACTGAACTTATTAATAATATTTTGATTGATGTATGAAACCAATCAATTGCTTTGGCATCATATGCAAACAAGTTATTCCTCAATAATCTTAGGAAGGAAAGACTCTCTGGGAATGAGAAAGGGAGTGACCAGGTACTTATATACCAGAGAAAGCGCATAATGAGTGGTTTTAGTGTTGCTTATTGAAATGAGAATACTCTTGAAGTTTCCGTAAAACATTTTATAAACCCAGCTAAAATGTGAATGACTAATCAAAACAAACGAACAAAAAAAGATGTAGATCTTATTTAATTGCATTTTGGAATCATTGGATTCTGCAATCTATTTTTAAGAATAACCTTTTTCCACTGGGGTTTTCTGAGAATGAATGAGAAAGCTGCAGTGATCTATTAGTGACTGTTATTAAAAATAATGGGAACTGTGTTTGGGTGTCCCCTGGTTTCCTCTGAGTTCTCTACGGATTGAAAGGAGAGCTAGGTAAAGTGGAGGGGAATAGTGATCATCTTTTTCTAGCATGTTCAGGAAAATAAAATTTTCATTTACTCTAAATTCATGGGGCAGGATATGATCTTCTCCTCTCCCCCGCTTGTGGAGAGCGGCTACAGTGTTTGGACAGGTTCAAGTCTTGGACTGATGAGAGGGCACAGTCTTCTCATTGCCACGAGCAAGTCCCAGCTTGGCGGGCAGCGCCCTCCCAGCACAATTATAGCCAACAGCTGTAGTTGTAAGCTTGAACCTATGGTCCGAACATGTGGCCCCACGTGTTTGAGTGATGCGGGCTTGATAGAGTTCAAGCGCATGTAATTGAGTAGTATCAAAACCCAGGAGAATGTTGTAAACATCTTGATCACGCCCTTACTTTGCCTCGTGGCATCTGCTATAAAATAAAGACACGGCTTGTGGGTTTTGTCGCTGTCACTCCATCAGAGAAGCAGCGTCCCACCGAGACCCAGCTTTCATTCTCTTGTCCGTCTTTTCTCAATCCTTCACCGCCCCCACTCAGGTTCACCCTTGGCCGTGCTGTTGGGGCACACCCCGTACACATCACTCCTGCCTGAGGCTTCAAGTAGAGGAAATGAGCTTTTTCTTTATTTCCAAAGTGAAAAATCAACACTAGCAGAGTTTGCTTAATCTATTCCAGTTAAAGCTTTTCTCGGAAGATTAGAAGATATTTCTGTGGGATGTGGAGGGCATAGAAAAGGGCAAGATCATCAGAAATATTTTTAAAATATACTTTCTTGGGGTAATGACGTACTGTTTACCATTTATACCAGTAGAAGCTATTTCTTTAGAAAGAATATCTGGACCCTACATAAAAGCAATGAGGAGAACATGAATGTGGAGGTTGTAGGATAACTCATGTAATAGCCTGCCTACCTTCTGAACTTTCACTTAGTATTTCAATATTCAGTAAGACAGATATTTAATGTTTGAAATATGATAGACCAAGGGATATTTATAGTACATGGTACTGGTTCTATGGAAATTTGTCACTTGGTTCCATTAGTTCTACATGTGAACTAGCAGAACACACTTACCATCAAGGTATAAATGGAGCACAATGGACACCCTGAGGTTCTCTTACAACCTATCACTTACAGGTCCCCTTGGATTCTTCCCCAGTAACACCACCATTTCAGTCACTTCTGCAGAAATGACTCTCCAACTAAAAAAAGTAGTGAATAATCCTTACTGTGTTATGCACTATTCTAAGTACTTTACACAAATAAGTCTTTTAAAAAATCCACCCGAGGATGCATGCTCTGTTATGATTCCAGTGTGGAAGGCGGAATTAGATGTTCCCGGAATTCCCTTCTTCTGGTCTCCATGTTGTTGTGTAATCCCCGCTCACTGAGTACAGGTGGAGCCTGTGGCTTGCTTCAAACCAGTTAACATGGCAAAGGTGGAGGGATTTTGCAGGTAAAATTAAGGTCTAATCAGCTGACACTCAGTTAATCAGAAGGGAGACTATCCCAGGTAGGCCTGCCTTCATCAGCTGAGCCCTTAGAAAGAGGGCCGTGCTTTCCCTGAGGGAAGAGACTGGAAGGAGGCGGGCCCTCTCCCGCCTGCCTTGAAGCTAGAAGCCATTTGTGAACAGTCTGCGGAAAGACACAGTCTTCCAAGCTGAGGGTTTCAGTTTTACACCCGCGAGAAACTGAAGTCTGCCAACAGCTTTGGGGAGGACTCCCAACTCTGGAAGAGGATGGAACCTGATCGACATCACTAGGTTTGTGGCAACTTGTTACATAGCAATAGATAATCGATACATCCCATTTTACAGTCAAGAAAACTAAAGAATTTACTTGCACTCCGTTGTAGCTAGTTCTATGGGGGACCGAGAGTCAGTCCCAGGCAGCCAGAACCCAGAGCTGCACGGATAACCACTTTGCTGTAATTTCAAAAACTGATGGAAGACTCAGCAACATGAGCATATGTCAAATATACAGCATTGAGTATATATATGATGCCTATTAAAAACTATATCAAGTAGTAAAACCTTCCAACAAAGCCACATAATTTTGAGGAGAAATAGATTTGTTTTCTAGATGTTGGATTTAAGCAGGGAATATTTTTATTATCGCAGGCTACTGCAATATAAAATAGAATATTCTGCAAATTATAGATTGCTGATTAAATTGTATTAACACTTCTTTTCCTCAAAAAGCTTTTCATTTCTATATGCCCAATCCACTTGACAGTTTCGATAAAATTTCTGCTTAATTATATTTTATATAATAAAATGAAAATCTATTTTTTAAAAGAAATACTTATGTAGAATCAGCGGTGTTAAGGAGCAAAATTATTTTGGGGGAGTGTAAAAGGTAACTCATGGAAGTATTTTTAAGTAGCATAACTTTCTAAAGCAAGGAGTTTCACAAGGGTTGTTTTTGACACTTAAAATTCCTTCATATTTAAAACTTGAAAGACCAATTTTTTAAATCCTTTGGTATGTAACTGAAAGTCTTAGTTAATTAAAATTAAAAGGTCTATTATAAAAAGATAGGCTGTGAGCAATTTTACTTCAACTATAAATTGCTTTCTTGGGAGTTAATATCTGAATAATGTTTCTATGTTAAGCCATTAATTAAAGCAAGCTGTTTGATCTATATGTTACAATTATGGTTAATGAATGTTATTAAAAAGTAAATATCTTTCAAGGACTGGACTTTAGTGCTAGGATTGTTAGAGTGATAAGCCCACTAGCAAAATAACTCCAACACTGCTACAAATGTTTTGTTTAAAGCCATGCTATTTCTGTAATTAACTACTGATGTAGCACACCTTTGATAAGCCCCAACCTCAGTCCCACCTGTAGTAAGATACTAATTAAACACTTGTGGAGTTTCCACTACACAATGAAGTGACCACTACAAAGTCACAAAGTGTACTGATAAAAAAAGTGACTCAAGCACATAGACAACCTTTTGCAATCCTATATGTAGGAACACAGTTAGATGCCCCTGAGACACCAGTGGAGGGAGGTAGTTTGATGATTCAGAGTATTTGTCTTGATATCTGCTTATCAAATTAATAACCCAGTCTTCCTTGAATATTTACTCTGCATGGCATTATATTGACTTCTCTTTGCATAGTCTCATTGGTTAGGTAGAAACTGCATAAACTAGTAGTTCAATTAGTTGACAGCATAAAGATTTTACCACAAGTAAACAAAATAAATTGAATTCTAAAATATTAAGGATGAATTCTAAAATATTAAGGATGGTTAGCATTAAAGATTTCCACTCACCATCAGTTCTTCCCCTCAACTTTTCCTCTTCCCCTACTGTACCACTCATCTCTCCCTAGCCCCTAATTTCTAGGAGAATCTTCTTTTGCCACCATGGCCCAAGGTTAGGTATATGTAACTCAATGAAGAAACAAATCCTGAGGTTAAGTGAATGGTGAAGTTTTCTCTGGAACACCATTTGAGGGCACTAGTGAGATCTCTTTATATGCTGACTATTAGAGGGTTTTCCAATGAATAGTTCTTTTTTTATTTTTTAATATGTTTTTATTGATTTCAGAGAGGAAGGGAGAGGGAGAGAGAGAAACATTAATGATGAGAGAAAATCATTGATCGGCTGCCTCCTGCAGGCTCCACACTGAGGATCAAGCAGGTAACCTGGGCATGTGCCCTGACCAGGAATGGAACCCTGACCTCCTGGTTATAGGTTGATGCTCAATCACTGAGCCACACTGGCTGGGCGAATGAATAGTTCTTTACAGGACTAACCTGTACAGTAAGCCATTTCTTTTTGACTTTCGTATTCAATTGTGGCACATCACAGGCCACTGAAATCTTTGATTCATTTTGTCTCCTTATCTGTGCAACAGAGTAATGACCTTGACATCTTCTTTTGAATTATTTTTAATGTTTTGAAGATACTGCTATGGATGCCAGACAGGTCTTTCTTATATAATGCTTCTAGTCAATCAATATTCAACTCTCCAACTGAAAAATGACAATGTCATTATAAACTACTAGTAAATGAAGTTTATTTGCAAAGCCAAATGCAGAGGTAAAGTAAGATTATGCAAAAGTGGTCTCTCATTCTCAGTCAAGTACTTAGCAGAATTATGTTATCAAATGAGGCTGCTCTTAAGTGAGGGCTTAACCTAGAACAGTGGTCGGCAAACTGTGGCTCACGAGCCACATGCGGCTCTTTGGCCCCTTTAGTGTGGCCACGAAGTTTCAATCGCACTGTACGTGCGCGCATGTGGTATTTTGTGGAAGAGCCACACTCAAGGGGCCGCAGTTTGCTGACCACTGGCCTAGAACATACACAGCTTGCATAAATTCTAGATCAGTGTAGTTCCTCATATGACATTCCCTCTCTTCTGGAAATGGAAAAATCCTAGAAATGTCAGGGGGAAATACGAGAATTCTCATTATTATCTCTAAAGTAGGACTAACTTAAATAAAAGCATTTATGTTAAATAAACCACCTTATTTTATTTGCCTATAGATTTGTTTCTCCTATTATTCATCATTGGCATAAAATTATGTGCCAATTGTTTTATGGCTCATCATTTCTGTATTTCCTGTAACAATTCCATTTTAATTTGATTTATTAACTAAATTTCTAAGTAACATGAGGCTCAATGTTCCATGCTGAGGATCCATCAAAGATTGCCTCTCTATGAAGTCTCTCTCCTTGACAAGGCTGCCTTACTTTCATTGCAATGATTCTTAAAACACTGATTACATGACAGATAAGTACTGTGAGTATAGCACGGTGACTATAGTTAACAATACTCTATGTTTACAACTTACTAAGAGTAAATCTTACAAGTTCTCATCACAAGAAAGATAAATTTGCAACTGTGTGAAGGTGGCTGTTAACTAAACTTATTATGGTAATCATTTAGTAATATATGCATATATCAATGTTATACACCTAAAACGAATACAGTGTTATATGCCAGTGATGTCTTGATTTAAAAAAATGTACCCCATCTCTTATGCCCTGTTCTAAATATCATATATGCATTCATTTAAATATCACAATAGTTCTATGAAGTTAGTAGTAGTATCCAATTTATAGATGAGAAAGGCATATTATAGAGAGTTTAAGATCACACATGAGGTGGTGGATCAGAGATTTGAACTTGGTTACTAACTCCAGAGCTCCCACGTTTAATTGCTAGATGATTCCTATGGACTGAATTATGTCCCCCTAAAATTCATGTTCAAAGCCTGACCCAAAGGCTGTATTTATACATAGGGCTTTCAGGAGGTAATTAAGGGCTAAATGAGGTCATAAGGATGGGGTCCTAATCTAATAGAATTGGTGGCTTTATAAGAAGGAGTGAGCTCTCCTACTCTTCACAAGCACAGGACTATAAGGCAGAGAACCCAACCATGCTGGGGCCCTGATCTCAAACTGCCAGCCTCCAGAGCTGTGAGAAAATCAATTTGTCCAGTCTATGGTATTTGGTTAGGGTAGCCTAAACTGTCTAAACCAGCTATTTTTTCCTAAAATGTGGATTGTAATTTAATATATGTTTCAGTGTTATATTTTTTGTAAACTTCTTGAATGGTATTAGTATCTTTATATATATATACCAGAGGCCCCATGCATGGATTCGTGTACATTGAAAATAAATTAATTAGAAGGTGGCCAGTGGGGTAGGACTGAACGAGATGGGCCAGACACACCCTGGAGCCAACCTCCCCCAGTGCCTCCCCGGCCGGTCGCACCTGGGGTGGCACTGTGGCTCCAAGGGCATCTGTAGAGTGGGCAGGGTCCCTCCAGCAGGTGGGGTCCCTCAGCCTGGCCTGCAGGGATCAGGCCAAAACCGGCTCTCTGACATCCCCCGAGGGGTCCCGGAGTGCTAGCGGGCACTCTGCAAAGTTGCTGTTGCTCAGCAGCTCCTGCGTTGAGCGCCCCCTGGTGGTCAGTTCGCATCATACCTACTGGCCAGTCGTCGGTAGGCCAGTCACTTAGGCTTTTGTATATATAGACTAGTGGGGTCTCTCTGCCTGGCCTGTGGGGATTGGGCCGAAACCAGCTCTCCAATATCCCATGAGGGGTCTGGGATTGCAAGAGGGCACAGGCCAAGGGACCCCACCGGTGCACAATCAGGGCTGGGGAGGGACCATGAGAGGGTTCCAGGGCATGTCTGGCCCACCTCACCCAGACCGCCCCAGCAGCAAGCTGACCTACCAGTCAGAGAGTCTGCCCCCTGGTGGTCAGTGCATGTCATAATGACTGGTCAAACAGTCGAACGAACAGAACACCTAGCATATAAGACTTTTATTATATAGGATATATTTTCAATTAAATAAAGGCAAAAGGCACACAACACTCTTATTTATAAGAAAAGTGTGCCAACGTCATTGGTTTCCTCAGCTTTTCAGAGTGTGGGTATATCTGAGTAATGAAGGCATTCGAAATCATTTCAATCTGGTACTTCTGGAAAAAGTAGTGAAAATATTAGATTCATTTTCTTTCTATCACATTGCTTTACTGTGAATTTGATTGCCATTTCTGCTGTACTTTAAATCACACTCTTTGACACAGAAATACGTGGTCATTCAAATGGATTTTTGAACTTCAAAGTGTGCTTTGGTTTAGAGTTTAGGCAAGTTTATTACTAGGCAAGATTATTTGGAACTCTAAGTGCTCTTAAGGTTGTTTAGAATTGGAAAAAGTTTCTCCAAAAAACAGAACTGAGTAATGAAATAGTATGTCGAGTAATTAATAAGTAGATGCCCGATCAGTGGTCAGCAAACTGCGGCTCGGCAAACCATGGCTCGTGAGCCACATGCGGCTCTTTGGCCCCTTCAGTGTGGCTCTTCCACAAAATACCAACTTCTGCGCATGGGCCACGAAGTTTCAGTCGCACCGTACGTGCGCGCCCGCACGTGGTATTTTGCCGACCACGGCCCTAGATTCAACTGGATAGAAAGATGAGACACTGGTAGAGAAATATAAATAGAAACTATTTATGGCACTGCAAACTAACCTGAATACAGCATGAACAAAAGATTTTTAGTTAACACATACCCTGTCATCCAATCTGACTATTTCATTTAGCATGGAATAAGTGACTCCTCAAAGTCCATTCACATTGTCACAAATGTCAGAATTTCTTTCTCATTGTTAAAAATTAATGACTCAAATGGCATTAAAAATGATAATTCTGAAATGCTGAGCCACACTTTTAACTGAAGTACATCCTTGCTCATTTATGCATATGTTAATCCAGTACATCGTTACTGCGGGCCTCCTGTGTGCTGGACATAGCACTCAGAACTCCCCTCAAGCTCTTTGTAATGTGTAGGAAGGTAGAAAACTTGCAAGGTTAAAAATAAACAACTAAGAACCCGAAGTGCGTAAGTGCTAAGAAAGATAAATAGGGTTCTAGAGCAAATCAAGTGGGGACCTACTTCTGGTGGTTTGTTAGAAAAAAAAAATTGCTTTTGTGAGGTAACAATACTCTAAGGCAGTGATTCTCAACCTTGGCTGCACATTAGAATCACCTGGGAATCTTTTTAAAATCCTGATTTCTGGGCCTCATTCCGGAGGATTTTAAAAAGATTCCCAGGTGATTCTAATGGGCAGCCAAGGTTGAGAACCACTGCTCTAAGGGCTCCGTTAATAAAATAGGCAAAGGATTGAACCATGGTCCATAGAATCTCTGTGTATGGAGAGTTTGTTAGTGGAAATGCAAAAAGAAAACATGCAGTCAGTGATTTATTTGCAATCAACAGTGAAACAGTGATGTGTTTCATAGTGGCAGTCCCATTGCAGCCATCATTATGTTGGGGAAAAGAGAGATGAAACAAGGAATCAAATTTAAAAAGTCACATTTGTGAATCATACCTAAGAAAAAGGTTTCCAGTGGACCTACTGGCACCAGAAACTGGAAGAAAATAGAGCAAACCTATAAATTTTTTTTAGAGAATTTGGTTTGCTTAAAAAAAAAAAAAAGTACAAGCCCAAGCAAAACAAAAACAAAACCTGTAACTATTCTGAAATCAAAACAACTCCAAGCCCTCAGTTTTGCATGAGCAAGAGTCATGCTGTGAGAGTTTTAGAAGTCCCAAAATACCATGCCCCAAACAATCACTGCAGTTGTGATCAAGGAGGAAAATAAACAAGAAAGAAGTTTCCAGAAGGTGGAACCAAGGGTCACAGGGAACAGAGAGAATAGATTTCTAATCAGGACCTCATTAAAGTCACTTGTGTAGTTGATTACTGATTGCTATGTTTCTTTCTATTGTAGTGGGAACTTTCATTGAAACATTTTGTCCCTGATATTCCATAGCATATGGAGGATTGATATCTATGGAAAAGTAGAGAAAACTTGATAATTTTTCTTTATTTCTTTCTTTCTTTCTTTCTTTCTTTCTTTCTTTCTTTCTTTCTTTCTTTCTTTCTTTCTTTTTCTTTTTTTCGTTCATAAATTACTAGATCTGGACCTAAGGGGTAGGACGTCACTTCACTTAAAGATCCAGGATTTGAGATGGGTGAAGGGGCTGAACTAGACTGTGGTGTTTCTTAGTGGAGGGAGATTCTTTAGATTTGAAGAAGGAACATGTGGGCATTTATAGTCAGAAGTGCAACCATTTATTTTATTGATGGATGAGCTTGATTCTTCTGAGGGTTGTTTGGAGTCTTATTAGGCTCTAAAGTAGTCATTGCTCTCTAGACCTAAAGTGTGGGATTTGGGGGAGCCTCAATCATATGCCTAGGGTGCTCTGGGGGTATCCCCATAATGGCGGATTAGCACTCCACCATCTCCCAGTTTCATGTGACCTCTAGAATTTGTTTATCTCACCACTTTCAAAGAAACATTTCTACCTGGTCTTACATTGCACATCTGTAGAATTACCAAAGTAATACAGGAATAAATCTGAGAATTGCAAAGCCTTCAAAAAATACAGAGAAGTAATAACAATAAATAACTTCCAAAAACTTATACACTCACCCTATCTAGGAGGTGGAGAATGTACAAATTTCAAAGTATCTACTCTAGAAAAATAAAAAATACTTAGTGAGCTATCGCCTCTGCTTCCAGAGTAAGCCTGCATAGAGAAGAAAAGCAGTGTAGAAAAAAACTGCATGGGAGAGAAAAGTGGAGAGCTAGTGTTGGGCTTAAGATCGATATACAACAGAGAGAGAGAGAAGAGAGAAGAGAGAAGAAAGAGAGAAGAGAGAAGAGAGAAGAAAGAGAGAACCCACCCCAAGCACTAAAGTTCTGGAAAAACATTTTGGTAGCTCTGAGTACTAGCTAAAGAAAAGAGCTTAAAGATGTGCACAGGATGTGGGGAGGCAGTAATAGTACAGGGGAAAGAAGAGGTTAAAGGAAAGCGAAGAATGTTTTGTTTTTTGGAGACTGCAATAAAAGGAAAAATAAAAAAAACAAAGACATTTAGAATCCTATAAAAGAAAATGAAAACAAATTGAACTGCACAAAGTCTTCCAACTATGCCTCAAAAATAGTCATCAGTCAAGAAAGAGGACACTGTTACACTGACAAAAAGGGACACTTTTGAACTAATAATCTTATAAATCACAGCAAATATTCAGTTCTATACATAGCTTTCACACATTGGTGGCGAGCTTATATAACTACTTTAATAAGAGACTAGGAAATGAGAATCCAAACAATTTCAGCTGATGATAATACTACTTAAAAAAAATGAGACAGCAGAAGAAAATTGTAACATAACATTTCAGGCTGTGTTCAATAACTTGAAACATATATTTGGAAATGTATATTTAAAAACACAGTTTTAATCAGAAATTCAAAAAGTAGGTAGAGAAATGGGCAGAAACAGGAAAGAGAAAATGAGAATTGCTCAAACTCAGGGAAAGATTATAGAAAGAAAAAATATATAATGAATAAAGACTGAAATACTCAGTGCTTAAGGAAGAGTAGATTCAAATGTAAAATTAAAAAGTTGCCCTAGCTGGTTTGGCTGAGTGGATAGAACGTGGACCTGCGGACTGAAGGATCCTGGGTTTGATTCCAGTGAAGGTCACATGCCTGGGTTGCAGGCTCAATCCCCAGTAGGGGCCATGCAGGAGGCAGCCAATCAATGATTCTCTCTCATTATTGATATTTCTATCTCTGTCTCCCCTCTCCCTCTCTGAAATCAATAAAAACATATTAAATAAATAAATAAATAATAAAAAGTTATTTAAGGTTAAAACAATTAGATGGGAAAAGAAGAGGTGTTGTGTTTTTTTTTAACAAATGGTTTTGGAATTATTGAATAGCCACATGAGAAAGAATTAAGTTGGATATCTACCTTGAACCATATATAAAAATTCAAAGCAGATCAAAGACTTAAATTTAAGAGCTACATTGTAAAAATGTTTTGTTTTCTTATTTTGAGTTATAAGACTTATTAATATATTCTAGATATAAGTCCTTTCTTAGGTCTATCATTTGAAAGTATTTTCTTCTGGTCTAAGGCTTGTCTTTCTCCAACACTACCTTGTGAAAACCCATAGTTTAAAATATTTATGAGGTCTTATCAATTTTTTATCATTCATTCTTTTTGTGTCTTACTTAAGAAATCTTTGCCTAATCCGGTCACAAAGATTTTCTCCTATGTTTTCTTCTACGTGTCATATAGTTTTACATCTTAACACTGCTTTCTCAATAGTGATCTATTTTGAGTTAATTTTTATATGTGCTGTGAAATTAGGGTCCAAGTTCATGTTTTTGCACATAAATATTTGTTTACTTCAGCACCATGTGTTGAAAGACTGTACTTTCTCTTCAAATTACATGAAACTTGTTTGCAATTGCTTTATCATATATGTGTGGGTCTGCATCAGAACTCTCCATTCTCTTTCACTGACCTGAATTTTTATTTAGTAAACCAATGATTTTCTTAACATAGTAAAAAAAAAAGTTAATCCTAAATGAAAAGGTATTAGTTCTAAAGGTAACATCTTACTTAATGGGAAAAGACTAGATCTTAGTTTCCACTAAGATCAAGAAGATGGCAAAGACTATTCCACTACTGTTCAAAACTTTACTTAAGATATTAGTTAATGTGATTAGAAAAAAAAAGAAAAAAAAACAGACACACAAAATAGTCTACATCAATTTGCAGATTATATGATTGTGCACCTGAAAATCCTAGAGAATCAATGATAAAACTACCCCAGAGTATAAAGAAATTCAGTAAATTAGTAGAATATAAAGCTCAATATACAGACTTATACAGCCTTCATATACAAAACAATAACCAGATATTTTCTCTTAAAGGAAAATGATGGATATTTTTCTATAAAGGAAATTTTATAGTAAATATTTTGGGCTTTGAGGACTATAAATTCTCTATTGAAATTGCTCAGCCATGTCATTGTAGCATGGAAGTAGCCACAACAACACATAAATAAATGAGCACAGCTATGTTCCAATAAAATTTAATTTACAAAAACAGGCATTGGACCAAATTTGGCCCTCAGGCCACTTTGTGAACCCTGGAGATAGTTAGAAAAAGGCAAGAAAACATTTAGAATAGCAACATAGAAATAAACGTTTTGTGTAAGAAGAAAGGGGAAATGAGGCATTTTGCACATATCAGCTAATTTGCGCTAAATATAATACACGAAGAATAAACCAGAGAGTAATGAGATTGGTTGCCTATAGGAGATAGGTGAGGACAGGGTAGAAAAGACCTAAGGGAGAGGGTAAGAAAGACATCTCATGAGTGGGACAGCTCTGATTTCTGGAACCCTGTTTATGGTTCATATAGTCCATAAGTAAAAATAAATGAAATCAATAAGAATAGAAACTCCAAAATTGTGATTAAAACAGAAATAAATGAGTTGTATTAACAAATGAATAGCATAACCACACTGAAGAGGGAAAAAACTAACCATTAGAAAAATTTAAACATAGTGTTTGGCTCGTATATTCCAAGGTTAAAGACAGAAAAGAGCTTTAAAGAAATATTGAGCTCTAGTTGGTAGCATGGGTTAATAATTCCAGAACTATTTTCTGTATATTTTAGGATTGAGCAAATAACTAGCTATATTGTGGATAGTAAGAGAGAGATTTCTCACTGTTGGCCAAAGGATCGATAATAATAAAAATGCAATATGCTAATTAGACCGGACAGCTGAATGACCTTCTGGAAGTCATTCCAGATGTCCTTCCGGACAAAGCTGCTGCGGTGGTGGAGGCCGAGGCACAGGTGGTTAGGGGCGATCAGGCAGGCAGGCAGGCAGAGTGGATAGGAGGCAGCGGTCCCGGATTGCGCGAGAGATGTCCTGGATTGCTAGAAGGTGCAGGCCAGGCTGAGGGACCCCCCCTGGGCCTCTAGTTTATAGATAATAGGGGAAGATAGAATGAACCCTATGGGCATGGATTAAAACTGGAGATATGAAAGCCTACTCATGTGTTGTTATTTTTTAAAATATATTTTCATTGATTTTAGAGAGGAAGAGAGAGAAACATCAATGATGAGAGAATCATTGATTGGCTGCCTACTACTAGAGATCGAGCCCACAATCTGGGCATTTGCCCTGGCCGGGAATCAAACCATGACCTGGTTCATATGTCAATGCTCAACCACTGAGCCATATTGGCAAGGCCTACTCGTGTTATTTTTTTAATAGAGAAATATATATAGCAATAGATATGGGTATTTATTTATATCCTGTGTGTGTGTATGTGGTGTGTGCGCAAGTGCATATGTGTTTTCTATTTCTGCTGAGAGGATCTAGAAAGAATGATATGTCACCTAGATCTCCAACCTTGGTTTCTAAATATCTTTTCCATTAAAAAGAGCTAGGTCTCCTTGGACAAATGTCTGTTTCCAGTGCTGGATAATATGAGTCATCTCAAATATTTTAATTTTCTGGAAAATAATGAAATAGTAAAAGAAAGATGAAGACATGTTAAAGGAATTCTGGAGCTAGTTTCAGGGGGTTCCCTAATCTGGTATATGAGCATCAAAATAAATAATGATAGTAAAGAAAATGTTACCCAGAAAATAAAACAAGGGTACATGAGCCCACACTGACAGAGAGAAAGCAGGGAGGGAGGGAAGAAAGAATAATGAGAAGAAAGGGGAGAAAGGAAGAGAAAAAACCCTTTCCTTCAGCAGAGTACCAAATAACAACTATAAAACAACTGATGAAGTTTAAAATCACCGTTCAGAAAACATCATAATAATAATTATTCAGGCAAAAATCGTCCATGGATGGCAAAACTAGGTTGAAAACTTGTAGAATAGCAGGTATTCACACAATCTCATGTATCTTCCCACAAGAAACTTACTAGTTACAAAAGGAAAAGTGGTACCATTATAGTGGAAACGCCTGGCAAACAACTCCTTAACCAAGTGACCAAAATCAGTGTGGCCAGTCATGGGAGCAATCAGCATCGTGCGCCTCTTGATGGAATTCATTGAGAACATAAGATCGCTTCAGCGGGCCACCTGCCAAATACCTGAGTCTCATAAGGAAAGGTCAGACAAACTCAAATTGAAGTACATTCTACAAAATTACTGGCCCATGTCTTGAAACACACTTGAATGTCTGAGGAACTGTTCGAGATACATTTAGGAGACTAAAGAAACAGGGGAGTAAATGTAATGTGTGACATGGGATTTTCTTTTGCTATAAAGGATATTATTGGGACAATTAGCAAAATTTAAAATAATATTTGCAGGGTATGCCAAAACCGGTTTGGCTCAGTGGATAGAGCGTCGGCCTGCGGACTCAAGGGTCCCGGGTTCGATTCCGGTCAAGGGCATGTACCTGGGTTGTGGGCACATCCCCGGTGGGAGATGTGCAGGAGGCAGCTGATCGATGTTTCTCTCTCATCGATGTTTCTAACTCTCTATCTCTCTCACTTCCTCTCTGTGAAAAATCAATAAAATATATTTAAAAAAAAAAAATATTTGCAGGGTAGGTCATAGTGTTGTAGCAATAACATTCTTCTGACTTTGAAAATAATGCTGAAGTTATATAAGAGGACGTCCTATTGTTAGGAACTATACATGGAGTCGCTAAAAATGAAAGTCATGATGACTGCAAGTTTTTAGCTAATAGCTCAGTAAGAAATCATGTATAGGTAGAGAAAGTGGAATAAAACAGATATGATACAATATTTATTTTAGCATTTTTGAAACCCGAGTGAAGGGCATGAGGGAATTTCCATTATTATTCTTGCAGTGTTTCTATAAATCTGATATGTCAAAAAAAAGAAAAGTTAAAAGAAAGAAAAAGAGAGCAGAGTGCATCCCACATTCTCTGAAGGTGGGCAGCCTGCCCACTAGAGGGTTGGAAAAAGTCCATTCTTTCAATACAAATTGAAATATTGTTTAATATATTAGTCTTGACAATGTAATTTCTGAGTCAAGATTGTTTACAACTTAAAGTGGCCATAGGATTTTCTAATGCCTCCAAGTTACCGAAAATTCATAGATCCTACCAGTTTTTTTTTCACCCTTCAGCAGTGAGAACTTCCTCTGATTAAATTTTAAATAGACAGCAGAAGACAAAAGTAAAGTTGCATTTAGATCACAAAAAAAGAAATTAAATTAAATGTTAATACCAACTACATGTCATTTCCAAGTTATGTCACTGGAGCGTTATCAGATTGGAAGCTCTCTAAACGTGTGTACAAGTTGATGAACTGCTAAAAAAAATAGTTATCCACACAGTTTATATTTATATCAATAAATACGTATTCATTATTTTTGTTTCACATGGCAAAACTGAATTCATACTGTGGAAATTTGATACCTTATTAAAATTAAGGCCTGCAATCCATGAAGACTGGGTCTTTTAAGAGTTGTTCATTCAAATATGTGTTATTGTGTAGCTTTCTATTTTAAGCTATACTTATATTCTCATTTCCATGGGGTTTCAACAAGCAAACAAAAACAAAATAAATCCTCCTATCTCAAAAAATTACTAAACTCTCCCTTATATAGAAAAAAAAGCAATTTCAAAAGTAACATAAGCAAAATTTTATTTTTACAAGAGCGAGTGGGTAAAGCTTTGTATTAAATCTATTTTGTTCTTATTCTGAGAGTTTGTTTTGTTCCATTTCAATGTCCTCTTTTGAATATAATATCTATATCATGGTTGAAGTGATCCGCTTTTAATCTGTTGACATTCTGGTTTATTTACATACAATTCTGAAGTGGGAAGCAAGTTTGAGAAATGTGGGTATCTTTAAGTAAAAAGGAATTATTTTGGATGTTGTTTATATACATGTAAAAAAAAAACAGATCCATGTTTCATTTAATTACTACATTAGCCATCTGTCCATGTCTTGGATCAAAGCATTCATTTTCATATTAGATAAAAATCTTAGTCAGTTTGCATTCTCATTTTGTTTGATTATTTTAAACACAGTTGGCACATCTAAAAGACTTAAAATTTGGAACAGAAAATTTAGAGCTAGGCCAAAGATAATTTTACATATATTGTGTTCTTATTTATATTACTTTGAGGAATGTCATCTTTTAAAATAAAATCTGAAAAACAGGATAACTAGTAAGTAAATCTGGCATATTTATAATAAAATTCAGTTTAAAATGGAAAAATAAATTCTACAACTCAAATTTTTTTATTAGGCTTTTCTTGACAATAGGGTTAAATTCTATCTCTTAAAAATATATATATATATATATTATTGATTTCAGAAAGGAAAGGAGAGAAAGAGAGAGAGAGAAACATCAATGAAGAGAGAGAATCATTGATCAGCTGCCTCCTACTGTCCCAAATAAGCTTCTATTTTTATATATTTAAGGCCCGTCACCTATGTCGAGATGTGGGGGTTCCCATAAAGGTGCTGCTCCTCAGCGGGACACGCACAGGTGGTCTGGACCATCCACTTGAGACTTGCGCCAATACCTTCTGGTCAGACACTTTCACAGAGACAGCACCAAGATCTGAGCTGAGCCGGAGAAATTACACACAGACAAACAAGTTAGATGCAAGCACACAGAGGGTTTATTTACCAGTTCCTGATGGGTCTCAGGCACTGGGAAGGATCCACCTGGCGATACTTGCTGACACACACACGGGGTAGAGGGCGCTGTTGGCTGCTGGCTCCTTCGTCGATCGACAGTTAATTGGGCAGAGTTTTGTGCTGGGAACCAAGATGTGAGCATACACAGGTCCTCACACTCTGGCTACAGGAGAGCTATGAGCTGCTGAGTTGATCAGGCTGTCTGATTATATACCCCTCTGTAGACGTGGTCTTTGTTGGTGTGTGTGTTATCAGCGGCTGCCATATGTGGATCCACCCGGGGTCTGTTAATCTATGGGTATGTACAGGCTTTGGGCGTTCCCATCAGATAGGTTGTTTATCAGTACCAAGCAGAGCTACGAGGGTGCATTCCTGGGTCCCACACAGCATTCCTATATCTAACATTACCATAACAGTCCACACAGGGTTACATGCTTTAAGTCTTACATTCAAAGGTCCTAACATTAAGTACAATAATGATTACTATAACACCTATACACCCCACATTGGTTCAAACCCACAACCTGGGCATGTGCCCCAACCAGAAATCGAACCTGAATCTCTTGTTTCATAGGTTGATGCTCAACCACTGAACCACACTGGCCAGTCAAATTCTATAATGAGATAGAATCATGTGATTTATTAGTGCATGTTATGTTTGAAACAGAAAAAAAAGTATTACTATTTAAAAACATATTTGGAATTAATTTCAAAAGGAAAAATAAATTCTTCCTTTTAAATAATTTTTTAAATCCTCACCTAAGGATATGTTTGTTTGTTTTTTTCATTAATGAAAAGGAGAGAAGAGGAGAGGAGGGCAAGGGAGGGGAGGAGAGGGGAAGATAGGAGAGGGGAGGATAGAGAAAAAGAGAGAGAAAGAGAGAGAGAGAGATGAGAGAGAAACAGACAGTTGCCTCCAGAACCATGCGCCTCTGGGATCAAACCTGAAACCTGGGGATGTACCATGACCCACCATTTTTTGGTGTCTATGATGATACTCCAACCAACTGAACCACACTTGCCAGGGCAGAAATTATTTTTTAAATATATTTTTTATTGAGGTAACAGTTTATAACATTATATAAGTTTCAGGTATACAACATTAAAAATCAATATGGGTATATAGTTCATTGTCTCCACCACAAAAGTCTGGTTCCATCTATCAACATACATTTGTATCTTTTTATCCATTTTGCCCTCCCACCTTCCCTCTGGTAATCATCAATTTGTTGTCTGTCTATGAGTTTTGTTTGTTTTATTTTTTTTTGTTTTGTTTTGCTTTTGTTTTAACATGAGTGAAATCATATGCTGCTTGTCTTTTACTGTCTGATTTATTTCACTTAGTGTAAGACCCTTAAGGTTTATTGATGTTGTCACAAATGGCAGGATTTCACCTTTTTATTTTATTTATTTTTTTATGACCTAGGAATATTGTGTTAAAAGCCTAAGTGCCCATTACGACAGGTCTACTGAATGAATGGTTGACCAGTTGCTATGATGTGCACTGACCACCAAGGGGCAGTTGCTCAATGCAGGAGCTAACTCCTGGTGGTCAGGGTGCTCCCACAGCCAACCTCCCGCGGCAGGCCAACTTCCCACGGTCCCTTACCCCCACTGGCTGGCCCCAATTGGCCCCGATTGCCGGCCAGGCCAAGGAACCCCACCAGTGCACAAATTCGTGCACTGGGCCCCTAGTTGTAAATAATGCTGCTATAAACATAGGAGTGCACATATCCTTTTGAACTAGTGCTTTCATATTATTCAGATAAATACCCAGAAGTGGAATATCTGGGTCATACATATGTCAGTTCCAGTTTTAATTTCTTGAAGACTAATCATACTGTTTTCCATAGTAGCTGCAGTCACACATTCCCACCAGCAGTATATGGGGGTTTCTTTTTAACCCACACCCTCTTCAACACTTGTCATTTCTTGTCTTATTGATGACCATTGCCATTCTAACAGGTATGAGATGATATCTCATTGTGGTTTTTATTTGCATTTCCCTAATAATTAATGATGTCAAACATCTGTGTCCATCAGCCATCTGTATGTCTTTGGGAAAAAGTCTATTCAGATCTTCTGCCCCTTTTTTTCATTGTGTTATTTGTCTTTCATTTGAGATGTATGAGTTCTTTATATATTTTTGATATTAACTCCTATTGGATGTTTAATTGCAAATATCTTTGCCCACTCAGTAGGTTGCCTTTCTCTTTTGTTGGTAGTTACCTTTTCTATGCAGAAGCTTTTTAGTCAGATGTAGTCTCATTTGTTTATTTTTTTTTTTGTTCCCTTGCTGTAGGAATCAGATTCACAAAAACATCACTATAGCCCAATGTCAAGGAGCAAACCACCCATGTTTTTCTATTTATTCTATAGTTTCAGGTCTTACATGCAAGTCTTTAACTCATTTTGAGTTAATTTTTATGTATGGGGTAAGATAGTGGTCTAGTTTCTTTCTTTGGCATGTGGCTGTCCAGTTTTCCCAACACCATTTATTGGAGAGACTTTCCTTTCTTCATGTTCTTGATTCCTTAGTTGTAAATTAGTTGTACATGTACAGGGAGAGACAAAAGTAGGTTTACAGTTGTGAGTATGCAAAACATAGCGTTTGTTCTTATATTATTTTTTATTAATTATTGTATTGTTTTCTATATAAACTATAAACCTACTTTTGCCAACCACTCCTCGGCTCTTGATTTTGTTTCATTGATCTGTGTGTCTGTTTTTCTGTCAATACCATACTCTTAAGGTTATTATAGTGTTGTAATATAGGTGAAATCGGGGATTGTAATCCCCCTGGCTTTGTTCTATTTTTCTCAAAATTACTTTGGCTCTTCAAGGTCTTTTGTACTTACATAAGAATTTTAGGATTTTTTTTTGTTCTATTTTTGTGAAAAATGCCATTGGGATTTTGATGGGAATTGCATAGAATCTGTAGTTGCTTTAGGCAATATGGACATTTTATCAATGTTAATTCTTCAATCCATGAGCATGGGATCTTTCTATTTCTTTATCTCTTCAGTTTCTTTCAACAATATTTTACAGTTTTCAATGTGCAGGTTTTTCACCTTCTTGATTAAATTTATTCCCAGTTTTTTTTTGTTTGTTTGGTTGGTTGTTTTATTTTGTTTGAGATTGTAAGAGGATTGTCTTCTTAATTTCTCTTTCTGATTTTTTTGTTGTTAATGTATAGAAACACAATAAACTAATGTATATTGATTTTGTACCCTGCAATTTTACTGTATATGTTTATTATTTTAATAGCTTTTTGGTGGAATATTTAGGGGATAAGAATTCTTAAAGAGTAAATGTGTCACTTTTTCCAAAATGATTTGTATATTTACCTGATGGTAATGAAATTATTTTTCTAATCAAAATACTCCATTGAATCCATTAATAAAAGGGACCATATAACTAGTATAGTTTTATTTTAAAAATACCCAAGTTTGAAATAGTTACTTCTAAAGTTAGTCACTGTAAGAAATAATAAAGGTCTAAAACTTTGTAAGTAGGATTTTGGAAGACAATGCATTCACTCTTATACCATCTTGAATTTCTAATTTATTTGTGATTGTTGTTATTCTGCTTGTAAAGCATAATTTGTCATATAATTCAATTAGATGAGGTGATAATAAATATTTATGAATAAACATATAATGACTGGGCCTAGGCTGTGAACACCTGAATCTTACTAGTGAGTAGCACAATCTACCTAAATAGTGCCAAGAAAAATGTATCCTCAGCTGTCAGTATTAAGTATTAAATAAATACATATAAAAATAAGACAAAGGAACATTTTATTTCTAGGTGATGCCTGATTCTTCATCCTCAGAGGAGATCTCTAATGAGCTCGACTGGATGCTATTGAAAAGCTTTGGTTTAACTTTCACTCCCACTCCACACCTAAATTAAGATTGTTTCCATGCAATAACGTTTATGCCTCTCTGCCTTCGGAACACGACACTCTGATGCTTTCATACCAACCCCCTCACACACTACCTTGTTTATTCTCAGTCACTTTTTCTGATTCTTCCTTCTCTACCCAGTTTCTAAATGCTCTAGTTGTCCGTTTTGGAAGGGCTATGACCTGATATTTTTATTTATTTTTTCATTTTTTTATATTATTTTCTGTGTTGCCCCGATATTTTTAAATTTAAATCCATGCTTTCATCTAAACACCACCTGTTTGCACATGACTTTCACACTTGTATTTCCCCAGTATCCAGCCACCTAATGTAGTTCTGTGCTGAAGAGACTACTTTCAGCCCCACGTGGCCGAAAGGAGCTTGATATTTCCCTCCTCCACACTGTCTTCCACCATCTTGGTTTTTCTCTCTCTCTTTACATAACTCAACAATCCAGATAGAAACTAGCACACACATGGGAGTTCTTATTTATTCCTCTTAAAAAATCTCCTAGGGACAGTCTGACTGTAAAGGCCTCCAATTCTACCACCAACATACATCTCATATGTAATGATCTCTGCTGACACTGCGCTTGTCTGAGCCACCTCTCTTCTGAACTGCCACAGTTGCTTCCTAACTCGTTCTTGACTTACCATCTATCAAGGGATGGTAAAATATGTCTGAGCCAGCTCAAGGACATGACATAAGGGACAAGGCAAGGGACTGGTTATTCCAACGAGGTGCAAGCAGTGACTGTAGGACACCCTGCCCCTCCCCATAGCAGTTGAGGCCTTCGGTAGCCAAACATGGAGGCTTCAGAATCTCAGCTCAGCATGTATGTTTTTGGAGGAAAAATTTCCCCCAGTTTCTCTCTCCTTTCACCCTTTGATTTTGCCATTGGCCAAATCTAATGAAGCTGGAGCCAGAGTGTCTGATTATACTGTCTATAAAGATCAGTCT
>NW_005871128.1:759613-809697 GCF_000147115.1 Myotis lucifugus
ATGAAATTCAAACTTCTCACATGCCTCCTCTGCTTATCTTTTATTTAAACCTCTCTCTCTCTCCCCCCTCCCTCTCCCTCCCCCTCTTTCCTTCCCTCCCTCACCCTTTTCTCTTTCCTTCTCCCTCTCTCTGTTCCAGCTCCACTGACCCAAAACACAGGCAGCTTTGTGCTGATTAAACATCTTTGCATTTCCTCTGTCCAGAATTCTTTTCATCTTTTTGCAAGCCACAAAAAAGGGAAAAATGTAGTCAATAGCTAGTGCAACCAATGGCGATTAACTTCTATGAAGAACTAACAGGGCAAGGTGGAAAGGGGCAGAGTATATTATTAATTTGTATACAGTAGTGCTTGAGAAAGTCTCTAATAAGTTGATGTTTAAGTAGAGACTGGAGGAAGTTAGAGAGGGAGATACTCAGATACTTGCATTGAATAGCCATCAAGTTAGAGAGGTAACCAGGGTCAGATCATGTAGGGCTTCATAGGCCATTGCAGAGATCTTGGTTTTATTATGAATAAAGTAGTATTTTTTGGCAGGTTTATATCAATGGAGTTATATGACCTAATTTAAATTTTAAGCAGATTATAAAACTATACATATAGTTTTTTAACAATATAGAGTTATATAGAGTTATAAATAATATAGAGTTATATATGGATTGTTATATAAGGTGTTCCAAAGAAATGTATATATACACTTTAATTATAAAGGCATTGTTTACTAAAATACATTTCATTTTCAAAATTGAGCTATTAGCTGTTAAAGTGTATATACAATTTTTGGGATACCCTGTGTATACATTTAAATCATTATATATATATATATATATATATATATATATATATATATATATATACACACATATATATACATACATATACAGGAGAAGGAAAAAGTAGGTTTACAGTTTTTCTTATGAAAATAATACAATAATTCATAAATAATATACAGAATTATACTGTTTCATGTACTCACAACTATAAACCTACTTTTGCCCCACTCTGTATAATAAAATAAAGGAATATTGTGGATATGATAGTGTTAATGGTTTTATTTTTAATATATAGTTAACTATTTTAGGAATTATGTAGATGAAACTACAATATACACTAATAAAGGAGAAACATGCAAATTGGTGTCACTCTGCTATGCCCACCAGCCAATCGGATGAGTATGCAAATTAACCCAACAAAGATGGCGGTTAATTTGCATACACAGGCGCAGAGCGAAAACTGTAGGCTCTGGCCGGACTGAAGACTGAAGACTGAAGACTGAAGACTGAAGAGGCTTGGCTTCTCCGCTTCTCCGCTGCGGGCGGACCAAAGGCCTGGGTCCCGGGTGCCGGAGGAAAACCGGTGCCAGCAGCCAGGGGAAGGAAGACCTATTGTGTGAATCTTCATGCAACAGGCTTCTAGTTTTAGTTATAATGTAAAACTGGTCAAAGAAACAAACCTGATGTGCAAATGAGTTTTAAATTTAGTCCTGTAAAATAGAAACTAATAATTCATAATACATTTTTGTTACTCAAAATAATCTACAATCACATAAGACTCTTGTTATTAAAATTGCCTATGGGACCTTTAATTACATTTAAAATGAATAAATGCTTTCAATAATATCTCTTTACTATTTTATGAACTATCTTTTTCTGATAATAAAATTAAAACAGTTGAGTTTTTCAGTAAATAATTTTTCTTTTTTAAAATGTATTTTTCTTTGGGATACATTCTTTCAATGTTACATGGTTGGGAGGGGAATGCATTTAGTTGAATTCTAAATTTAACCAGTTTTTTTATCTAAATCAGCAATCTTATCCTAATATTGCATATTAATATTGAAGTTTCTCAAATACTCTTTGAATTAGGTGTGTGTGTGTGTGTGTGTGTGTGTGTGTGTGTGTTCCAATAAAACTTTCTTTACAGAGGCAGGCAGCGGGCTGGATTTGGCCTATGGGCTGTGGCTTGTTAACCCCTGCTGCATAGTATTTCATTGTAGCACAAAGCTTTTAGCAACCTTGTGAAAATATTCAACTGCCCCTTGTCCGGTTTTCTCCCTTGTTAGCAGGCCCATAGGGTAATTTGACTTTCTTCTAGACTCAGGAGCTTAGAACTGATTTTTGTTCCGGGAAAGACATAGGCTAGCTCTGGGTCACCAATGATGTTTAACCACCAGATCTCCAGAGCATCTTGGTATTGAAATCTGTGTTTTGTCTGCTCTTCTCTCCCCCACTTCAGATATACTGAAAGCAGTGCAATTTGTCCAGATGGTTGGAAATATCTTTGAATCATTTTTAACATCTTACTGTTTCATCATCAAATGAGTTAAATGAAATATTTGACATGTTTGTTGTACATTTACATAAGATTTATGATCTTTCCGATTTAAAGTTATTCTGTGGCAGTGTAAAGAAATTTGCAAACTGAATGATATAAAGAAGTGTGTTAAATTTATGCATAATTTCGTAACACAAAAGATAATCACTTTTTTATTATTTTTTTTCTCTTTTGCTTTCTATAATGGGTGGGAAAATATCCTACCTAGTTTACGTCTACCAGAAACCTCAGAATGCGACCTAATTTGAAAATAGGGTCTTTGCAGATATAATTAGTTAAGACTCTTGTTTTCCTAAAAGTTTGTCTTTAGAATTTATTAAGAATTTATCTAGGTTACTTTCATCTTATACTGTTTTGTTTTTTTAAGTTTTGTAATTACAGATAAAATTCGGTAGTTAAGGAACTTGAGATGAAATTATCTTGGATTTAGACTAGGCCCTAAGGCCGATAAGTGGTTTCCTTCTAAGAAGAGATGAAGACACAAAGACACAGGAAAGAAAGTCTTGGGGTGATGGAGGCAGAATAGGGCTCTGCTGCCACAACCAACAAAGCCGGAAGCCACAGCATGGTGGGGTGGCAAGGAAAGACCCTGTCTAGAGCCTTCAGATAGAGTTTGGCCCTGCCAACACGTTGCTTTTGATCTTCTGGTCTCCAGAACTGTGAGAAATACTTTTATTTTTAAGCATCCTGGTTGTTGGTAATTTGTTATGATACTTTCCATTTAGATTCCTTTCCCTTCTTTTATGTGTGTTTCACAGGGAAACCTGAGGGGCTTCCTTGTTTGTCAGATAAACCCCATGTATCTCAAAACAGTCACGTTTCACATTTTAAAATGACTATCAATTTTCTTTAAATGCAATTTTACATAGAAACGCTTATAATTATGAATCACATGTAATGATGAGTTTTTCTTTAAAAAAAATTTAAATACAGAGTCTTCCCCAGTAGTATTAAAAACTGTTTTGTTTAAAATCTTTGTTTAAATCTTTTAATTACATTTAAAGTAATCCTTCCTGCAAAGGTACTTTATTCAACTCTTTCTGTATTTGGGAACATTAAAGTTTCTAGTTACTTGCTCTTTCAAAGTACTGTTGTGTGCATTGACCATTATCTGCCTATTTCCTTAAATAGATATTTAGGGACATGAAAAATACCCAGTAAAAATTAAGAACATTTTTTTTGAAGTCTCTTGATTCATAATGAAAAACTGTTTCCCCATGTACACCCAAGAGCATTGAATATTAGCATTTTAATTGCCAATTTATTTTATGAAAAAGAAAATTATGTTGCTTAAATATGCATTTAAAAATTATCAGCAAATTTTAAACACTTAAAACCATTTATTAACCATTTGTATAAGCTATTTTAAAAATGTATCTGCTGTGTCCTCTGCCCATGTATGATTTGAGGTTTGTATTAGTTTGCTAGGGCTGCCCTAACAAACTACCATGGATCAGGAGGATTAAACAGGAAGAAAGAAACAAGGCAGAGACTATGGACACACAGTTCTGGAGGCTAGAATGCCAATATCAGGTTGTTGGCAGGACTGGTTCCGTCTGAGGACTGTGAGGGAGAAGCTGTTCCATGCCTCTCTCCCAGCTTCCGGTGGTTTGCTGCCAACCTTTGCTGTTCCTTGGCTTGTAGACCCATAACCCCATCTGTGCACTATTCTGTAGGGCAGTCTTCTTTCATGCATGTGTCTCTCTGTGTCCAAATTTCCCCCTTTTATAAGGACACTGCTGATATTGGATTAGGGCCCACCATAATTTACATATTTTAACTTAATTACCTCTATAAGGACCCGAAATAAGGTTACATTTTGAGTTATTAGGGGTTAGAGCTTTAACATATCTTTATTAAGGGACACAGTTCAACTCAGAGCAGTCTTAATGTTTCCCATTTCTTTATAAATATTAAAGATATTAAATATCTGTAATGCTTTACAAATATATTTTCCAAGTTTGTTGCTTGAGTTTTAATTCTCTTTGTGATCAGAAATTATTTTTTCTTTTACTTCTGATAGCTTGTTTGTATGTATTGTATGCAAAGATTTTTTTTTTTTGTATTTTTGTGTGGTCAGATTTATTTATTTTTTTATCAATTGATCTTAACGTTAGAAAATGCTACTCTATATAGAAATTTAAAAATTACTAATTACTGTTTTCTACTTTAACATAAAATTTAATATTTTTACATTTAAAATTTACTCATATGTTTATATGGATTTGTTTTAGATCTTTCTTAAAAATAATTTTCCTGAGCATATTTTAATATATGAAAATGTGCAAAATAATATTTCATTCTCCATGTGCTGTGCAAAAGCTCAATGCTCTTAGGTTAAAATTTTTGCTTAACCTGTGACAAATACAAGCATCTTTTTCTTATCTTACATCTTATATTTTAGTCCATATCTTAACCAATTTTTTATGGTGATAATATGGGAGTCTTGGATGTGTCACCATTTGGTCTGAGACTTTGAGTAAGAAATTTAAATTCTCTTGGTATTGTTTTCATTTGTAAGAAAAAAGTCTTTGACCATATTTTCGTTGCAGTGTCTCTCAAGATCTTTATGATTCTACCAAGCCAGGCTCATGTAAAATGGAGATGATAGAATTGTTTGTTGCCAAATTCAGGAGGGTATTGCATAGTATAAGGCAGGGGTCCTCAAACTTTTTAAACAGGGGCCAGTTCACTGTCCCTCAGACCTTTGGAGGGCTGGACTATAGTTTAAAAAAAAAAACTATGAACAAATTCCTATGCATACTGCACATATCTTATTTTGAAGTAAAAAACAAAATGGGAACAAATACAATATTTGTATTTGCATGTGGCCCGCGGGCTGTAGTTTGAGGACCCCTGGTATAAAGCATGAGGACTGAGAGCCATCAGACAGTTTCAGTTGTCTTGGTGATCCCTGTAAGAGTCTCAGTTTCTTCCAATTTAAAATAAGTAGAATTTGTTTAACATTATCTAGCAGATTAGGAATATTATTGGAAAACACTGAGAAACGGAGATGTTGGCAGTATCAAATGCTTCAATGATCACTATGGAATGTTTAATGGAAAAATGAAACACAAAACATCTTTTAACATTTTAAGAGTTGAGTTTCTATTTTAACTAACAGAATCGATTATTGGTATTGTTCTTTGCTTTAGGTTGATATACTTATTAATTATAAATATATTCTCCTGCTTTGTGACATAGTTGGCCTAATATAAGCAAGAATAAATGAATTCAGTGGTCAGATTATGATGGCATGTCTGTCAGAAAAACCATTAGCAAGTATGAAATTAAAAATTCATATAGACTAAAGGGAAAAGAAAGAAATGCAAATAAGATAAGTTACCTAAATGGATTTTCATTCTATTTTTTGCTTTTTCATCTTTAAAATCAGAATCCCAACCCTTTAAGAGCAACGTCTGTTCTGGGAGCAGGATCAGCCTTTGGCTGTAATGCTGGATGCCAGCTCCAAGTAACTTCTGGTGGTAGAGCCAACCCTCTGCTCTTCCCTCTGTTTTTCCCTCATGACAGGGATGACTCAGTGGAAAGTCCTTAAAGAAGAGCAACTATGATAAAATTGAAGCAATTCAGGGCTTATAACTTGTTAGACTTTTTCTTTCCCATTTCCAGTTCCAATTAGCTCTGCAATAAGATTTCTGAAATTACTATTTTATTCTTTTTCATCTACTCATGTGAAGTGAGGGGGAGGAAAAGACTAGGGAAATCAAGGAATCTCTGTTTTGTTCCTTTGTTTCCCTCTGTCTATGACCTTTTCCTTAATCAGCATGAGATCCATTATTTCTCATGGCTGTAGGTTGGGGGTAGATTAGGATTTATTGTAGCAAAACTGAAGAAAGACGTTATTTATATTTAACTTTAGACACTCAAAATAGGATTTTCAAAACTTCAGTGAGAAAGTCAGCTTGGGTTCCATGCTTGATGAGTATGACTTTATTCTCTATGAAATAAAAAAAAGACCTAAAATACAAGAGTTTATGGAAGGGAGGTTATAGTCAGAGAGAAAATAAAATCATGGCCTAATTGGATCAAGGAAATAGAAATTAGGTTCAGTGTCTGAATCATCATCTTTGGTCTTAAATGATGAGGTAGTGGTCTTTAGAAACTTATAGATTGCTAATGGTGATTTGAGAAGCACAAGAGAGGCCCTAGCTGGGAGGCCCCTGCAACTTCATGCAGGAACTTTGTGGTGTTGGTGAGAATCTGAGGCACTGTTCCTGCTTCCCTGTGGCTGGTGTGTGGTGTGAAAAGGGAACCCCAAAGCATCTTGCATACCTCCTTGTTGGATGTGGGGGGGTTTAGAGATGGCTGGTGGAGTAGCACAGGATTGGGGTTGCACAAAGAGAGCAAAGGAGCCAGTGTTAGAGACCAAGAACCCCGTTCATGGGGTCAGCATGTTGCCCGCACAGACCAGATGGGACCATTCACACTAATTCACACCAGGAGCTCTGCAGTGAAGGCAGCCACCACAGGCTTTTGAGGCCTCCCCCCAACATTAGCCACAACCAGGGGGTGATTCTAGCCTTTTGGTTCCTAAAACTCACATTATTTTGGAGCTTTACTGAGAGAAAAAAATAGAAAATTACAAGTAAAAATTAGAAATTATAATGAATATATTAATAATGGAAAAATTACAGAAGAAAATTTCAATTATCACAAGCTGTAAAATGTTCTAGAAAATACTGGCAAAAAGAATATAACTAACGTCAATTTATTAGCTACCCAACGCACCTCTGTAATACATTTCATCCCTACATTGTTGGCTGCTTACACTTTAACTGCTTTTTTATATGATAAGTTTGTGGTATCCCTCCAGAGAGATAAGAAAAGTAACTCTTATCTTTTCTCTAGCCTGGTTAATAGAAATTGGCTTTTTTAAATTTATAATTTTTAAAATAGTATTAGTTTAAAAGTTCCTTTGGCCTCACGACATAAAATTAGTAATGCCATGTAGATCCGGACAGATTACTGTTAAATCTGGACAGCCTTCTGTCAAGCTTCTGTCATATATGAGCTTTAAAAAATTCGAGGGCATTTCAAGTCTCCCTAAATACCACATGACTCTTTCAGTCACTACATCTTTCCTAACAGCCTTTCAAGACTGTGAGCATTAACTTAACTTACACAAAAATGATGGCAAATGACAAAAATACATTACTCTAAGTTTATAGACTATATGCGTTTTCAGCTAAATGTCACCAGAGGCTGACTCCAGAATGTCCCATGGCCCTGCCAATGCTACCAAACAAGAGGAGAACTATGACAGAGAGGCAGTCAGAGCAGAAATAGCCAGTGGTTTTCATCAGTTGCAACTCACATGTATGTATTTTGCAAATTTCATTAAAAATTGCATCACCTGTGCATGGATTCTAGAGCCCTGGAAGGGACCTGTGCCAGTGGGAAGCATCAGCAGTGTGGTTTCCACAGTCACTCCCGGTCTGGCTTGGAGAGGAGCCCTCATAGTCACAAGGAAAAAGGTGGATCTTAGAGAACTGAATGACCTAAATGAGGATATGTACATTTAAAATACTTTCCATTTATTATAATGTAGCAGTGCTATCATATTGGAACAAGTTTACCATTCTCTGCTGTATTTTCATCTCCCTCCCCTTCTCCACTCCCCAAAAGGAGGGGGTTTAGGTGACTATCACATCTGTTCATTGGAAATGAAGAAACTCTGTTTCCTTTGTGCTTCTGAATATAATATAATAAATGTGAGACATTATTACATGTGTTTTTAAATTAATATTTAGTTTTAATGTAGTCATAACATTTATACTATCCACTTTTTTTATTTTATCACTGCATTTGTTTTTTATTATACCTATAGGACAGTGATGGCGAACCTATGACACACGTGTCAGAGGTGACACGCAAACTCATTTTTTTGGTTGATTTTTCTTTGTTAAATGGCATTTAAATATATAAAATAAATATCAAAAATATAAGTCTTTGTTTTACTATGGTTGCAAATATCAAGAAATTTCTATATGTGACACGGTACCAGAGTTAAGTTAGGGTTTTTCAAAATGCTGACATGGCGAGCTCAAAATGTTCGCCATCACTGCTATAGGATAAAGGCTTTCAATTGCTCAATAAAAATCTATATATATAAAAGCCTAAGCGACTGTCTGATTGTCCAACTGGTAGCTATGATGCGCAATGACTGCCAGGGGGAAGATGCTCAACACAGAAGCTACCAAGCTGCGGTGACTTGGCAGCTGCAGTTCTCGGGTCATGCACCCGGAACCAGAGAGGAGGGAGACCGATTCTGGGTTGCATTACCTTAGAACTGCCCTCTCGCAATCTGGGACCCCTTGGGAGATGTTGGAGAGCCGGTTTCAGCCCGATCCCCACAGGCCAGGCCGAGGGACCCCACCGGTGCACGAATCTGTGCACCGGGCCTCTAGTTACTTAATATTATTCTAAATTTAATGTCAAGGGCTTGTGCCCAGTTAAGACATCAGGAATGTTATAGGAACTGACCTTTAAGGTCCTGGGTGCAGAAATACTAATAGTTCACTGCTCTTGCAGCTACTCATTTAATCGTCTTTTCACCTCTTTTTTTTTTTTTTTTCGACTGAGCTCATGATAAGGCCTAGGTAAATTCATAATGTAAACCAAGTTTTCCTAACTTCTCTTTTTTCCACTCTAAGCTTATTTGTGCCCATGGACTTGACAGGAACATTAGACTCCAAAATGCAAAGATGAGCTAATAAAATCACATTGATTAATCCTTAGACCTGTCAAATTGGGTTGCTGAGTGAACACATTGCCTTAGCTGATAATGGACAGGAGGGTAGGAAAAGAAAATAGTGCAATGAGAATGGATTACATTAACAAGCATTGAGGACCTCATTGTGCTCTTCTTTATGGAGCATCTACTCTCCCCAGAGACAAAGGAGATGATAGGATTTTAAGTAATTATATTTAGTTTGTGGGGGGATGTAGTATCAGTAAGGGCTTCTAGGGAAGGTGTTATCTAGCTTGAGATGTAAGGTAAAGGAATTAGTCAGGAAATAAGAGAATAGGTTATTCAAGGCCAAGTGAATAGCATGTGTGAAGGTAAGAGCATGGCATATTTTCAGGTTTAAAAGCAAACCTGGACTGTGAGGTAGACATTGGATTGGAGGCAAGGATTGGGAAACATCAAGAATATTTTATACTAGAGGCCCAGTGCACAAAAATTTGTGCACTTGGGGTGGGGGGGTCCCTCAGCCCGGCCTGCGCCCATTTGCAGTCCAGGACGCCTTGGGGGATGTCCACCTGTCGACTTAGTCTCACTCCCTGGGGGATTAGGCCTAAGCTTGCAGTCAGACATCCTTCTGGCAGCCAGGGAGCCCTCGGGGCATGTCCGACTAAAGGCTTAGGCCCCCAAGGGAGCTGTGATGAGGAAGCTGGGGTGACAGAGGAGCCACGCTGTCTCACCCCACCACCCTGGTTCAGGTCGCACACAGGACGCCCGCTGCCCTGGGTCTCAGATAGCAGGCCGGTATGGCGGTAGGGCAGGCAGGATGGCGCTGTCTCACCCCACCACCCCGGGTGGCAAATAGCAGGCTCAGATGGCGGAGGGGCAGGCGGGATGGCGCTGACTCGCCCTGCCTGCATTATGCAAATTAGCCGCCATCTTTGTTGGCAGTTAATTTGCATATCATGCTGATTAGCCAATGGGAGGTGTAGCGAAGGTGCGGTCAATTACCATGTTTGTCTATTACTAGATAGGATGGGAGGGCATCCTGAATGACTGCTGTAAAGACTTGAGACTTAAATATTTGATTAAGTAATTAAGAAAAAAGAAAAGTAACAGTTATATCTTGCCATTAGTTACCAGAACTCTTCACCTTGAAATTCAACATTTGTACATGTAGGAAGTGAAAAGAAAATGGTTAGGATATAGTATGTATATATATTTTATGAACTCTTATTTTTCTAGATTTTGATAATTTGTGTAGCTTATGTAACATTTAGACAGGTTAACAATTTACAGAAAGAACATATATAAGCATTTACCAAAATCCTATTTGGGCTGGGCACTTTCACATATGTTCTCTCATAATCCTTATTAAAAAAACAATCTAAATTATTATGGGATTTTCTAGGTTAGAAAAGAGGCTTAAAGAGCTTGAGCATGAGATTCAACAAGGTGAGAGGATGAGAGGTAGAACTTGATCCTGTATTTACTTGTCTAACAAAGAAAAGTAAAAAAATAAAATAAATTTGAAGTTTAATTTAGGCAAACACCATAAATAAAGCAAGTCTCTAAACCTTGACTTTTTTGGCATTTTAAATGCACATGTTTATGAACTGCAGAGTATCCATAATAATAAATTGTCAGTTTGAAATTTTTCAAAATGTTTGCATTTTTACTACACAACCTCAAATTCAAAAGAAATCTTAACTAGGGA
Source organism: Myotis lucifugus (assembly GCF_000147115.1). NCBI lineage: Eukaryota > Metazoa > Chordata > Mammalia > Chiroptera > Vespertilionidae > Myotis > Myotis lucifugus. Next base: position 770,370 of record NW_005871128.1, read on the forward strand.
AAAATGCATTATGTATATAAGGCTGAGTCCCAAATTTTCAATTATTTTGATGCGGCATTGCACTCTGTCTTCAGAACTATCAATTAGATTCTTGCCTCCTGATATGAATATCTCAATGCAAATTAAAAGTGAGGGGCATGTAACACAACATCAGAATATAGATCAAAATCATTACCCTGGTTAGTTTGTAAGGGGGAAAATTATAGGTACTCATCATGGTAACAATGACAAATGCCTGTAATCACTTTTGGAAACCCATAATTTATAAATTTGGAGATATTTCAGAGATGAGTTAAAGTTCTCAGGTAAGTGATATAATGTTACTAGAGGCTCAGTGCATGGATTCGTGCATTGGTGGCATCCCTCAGCCTGGCCTGCGCCCTCTCACAATCCAGGACCCCTGGGGGATGTCAGAACTGGCAGTCTGACATCCCCTGAGGGATTTAGCAGTGTGGGAAGCGGCAGTGGGTCAGGCGCTGTGCCGCTTCTGTTCATCCTGGCCCCACTGTGCCTGCCACCGCTCAGTAGCCTCCATAGCTGTGCTCACCAGCCGTGAGCCCGGCTTCTGGCTGAGCAGTGCTCCTGCTGTGGGAGCACACTGACCACCAGGGGGCAGCTCCTGCATTGAGTGTCTGCCCCCTGGTGGCCAATGCGCCTCATAGCGACTGGTCATTCCCAGTAGTTCTGCAGTTAGGGTCAATTTGCATATTACCCTTTTATTATATAGGATACTTAAATGTATACAGTATATTAAGGAAGTTATTGTAATTTATTTCTGGAATCAATGGGAAAGTACATATTTCAAATAAGAGAAATGTAAGATTAATGAAATTCAGTGACCCACTATACATAAAACACCTGACCTCATGCCTGGCATACAGTAGTCACAATAGAGTTTGTTTACTTCTAGTTTAACAGACATGAAGGGAAAAGAAACACACACAAGAAGACACATCTAAAATGAAAGCAAGTAAAGGATGTATTTAAGAAACTGAGGCTCTAAGTCAGGGTGGGGAACCATTTTTTCTGCCAAGGGCCATTTGGATATCTATAACATTATTCGCTAAATATCATTCACTTAATATAAATTTATGTTACTGAAAAAAAATCTAGATTTATTGAATTTCAAGTCCAGTCTGTGCTTGCCTTGGCAAGGCTGGACCAAATTATTTCACAGGCATTATACTGCCCGCAGGCCGGACATTCCCTACCCCTTCTCTAAGTAGAATTCTATTAGTATGAATATCATTACTTAAAGTTCAGGCATCTTACCTTCACATTATTTTACTTAATAATTAAAAACTGCTTTAAAATATTACCCATAAACATTTACAACCTAGTTAATTTTTTGTCTCATGTTTCTTTTTTTTTACATGCCTTGGATTTGAAGGGTGAATAATTTAAATGGTTTTCTTTGAAGTTTTCACTATCTGCTTTTGGGCTATTTAAAGTCAAATACTTCAGTGAGTATGGAGAGGCTTCCCTGCTGTATAATTTTGGGGAAGTCACTGTTTCTGATTATGTTTCTTCACCTGTACAATGGAACTACCTCTATGCTGATTAAATATGCAACACAGTATGCTTGTGGCATGAAACCACTATTCTCTAAAAGGCTGCTATTGATGCTTTGGATTTGTTCAGAAATAAAGTCTAAGGAATGTTTGAAATTAATTGCATCCTTTTGATAAAAACTGTTTTAACAATAGACTGCTGTGGATTATGCTATGGATTATGCTACCTGTATTGAATGGCCATGACCCTGCTGATCTAAATACAAATGATGGAGTCAGGGATTATGGTTCCTGATTCAAAGAGGTCCATTGGCATCTGCTCTTGAATAAGACCATTCCCTCTTGAGGTGGCCAGGGTGAAACTCTGCTTAGTAATCTTCTCCATATTGAATGGTGACATAATGATCACTCTCAGAATATATAACTACTGAATAAAGAGAAGGCAGGCTACTTGATCTTACTCTGAATATTTTGGCATACATCTATAATAATCTATAATAATAACAAAAGCATAAAATGCTAATTAGACCAGATGTCCTTCCAGACATCCTTCTGGGATGAAGCCTGCAAGGGAGGGATCCAGGCGGCCACCTTGGCTGCAAGGAAAGGATCGAGGCAGCCGCAGCTGCAAAGGCCTACTCTTGCATGAATTTCATGCATCAAGCCTCTAGTATTCTATAAAAACTGAGACCCAAACCCAGAATAACAGCATGGGTAAACAGTTATAACTTTTTTGAGTACTCTTATAATAAATGTCTCATAGCAAAGGCACCTGGGTTGAGCTCTTTCTTATAGGCTTTTTGCTACATATTGGTACCTGGCAGTGAGGTTTTAATAAATAGGCCTCAGACTTGGAATGGAGTTAGGTGAAACTCCTAGCAAGAGGTGCTCACATTCAGTAATACTTTGGGTTTGGAGAGAAAATTAGAAATTAAGATATCAACCCACTATATTATTGTTTCTGGATGACCCAACAAAATCAAGACTTTGAGCCACATGGTATAGACACCATATTAAAGTAATTTGGAGGGATTATGATGAGGAAAAATAACTGGATAAACAGACAATTCAGGTGGCCCTATGTTATCTACATGGAGAAAACAGTATTCAGATATTCTCACTGTAGACCACTAACCAAACTGAGTTCCAGGATTGTCTCAAATATGCTGAATTGCTCATCTAAATAATGACCTCTCCCTTTCTGCTCTTTAAAGGACATTTTTGGGCCAAAGATTAAAATGTCACATACTAGCCCTAGCTGGTTTGGCTCAGTGGACAGAGCATCAGCCTGTGGACAGAAGAGTCCCAGGTTCGATTCCAGCCAAGGGCACATGTCTGGGTTGCAGGCTCGATCCCCAGTAGGGGGCGTGCAGGAGGCAGCCATCAATGATTCTCTCTTATCATTGATGTTTCTATCTCTCTATCCCTCTCCCTTCCTTTCTAAAATCAATAAAAATATAATAAAAAAAATAAAAATAAAATGTCACATACTCGTTTTGTCTGCTTTATCTGTGACTAAGTCATGCCAGGCATCTGAGTTCATTATAGCTAGAGACTGGTTTGGGACCTGAAGGGTAGTCTGCTTAGCTTATAGGAAAGATTTTCACACATAATAATAGAAATGTTGGATAAATACCCCTTTCCTTTGATGCTATGAAATGCAATAGCCATCTTTTTACCATGAGGGGCAAGACTAAAGCTGAGCCAAAACGCTGAGTATGGTCCAAAAGGAACATGAGAGGAGCCTGTGTCCTTGGTGATGCTATTGAGCTCTTGGAATAATAGTGGAACTGCTTTACTCCAGAATTTTGTTGTATTAAGCAAACAAAGCCTGAATGTTGAAGTTCATTAAGTTAGGTCCATTGTTCTTTGTACTCAAAGGTGTCCTAACTGGTACAACCATTTGACTCTAGAAAAAAACACTTTCACCTCTAATCCAGTGCTCGCACTGCTGTATTCCAGGCAGTGCAATGGTGTGGGGCACAGAGGACCATGGAAGGGAACGCTGAGTTCGCATTACCCTTTCATGGTTAAAGTCAAGTTTCTGGTTTGATAAAGTTAGATTTCTTTTTACTGAAGTATGGACTGTTAGAAGAATTAAGTGAGGCTTTAGAGTAGATTGCCTGACACACCAGATCATTTGTAATCATTTTCCTACCATGTGAACCCCGCCTTCCATCTTTTTTTGTTGCCATTCAGATGATCTGTCCAATTAAGAGACATAGCCAGTGAGAAGAGTTGGAATTTGTCACTGCTTTCAGCATCACTATGCAAAACCATACTCAGAAATGGAAATGTACCCAGGAGGAGTTGTACAAGTTGTCAGAGTACTGAAAGAAGGTAGGAGAGATGAAGTGGCTTTTGATTTTAAAAGTACCTTGGCCAGGAGACAAGAGCATGGACTTGGAGTATGCTTCCTTTCTGTTTTTGGACGCACCGGGAAGGCACATTAGAGCACAGTTCTGGACAGTGCTCAAGAGTTTTAACTGCTTGGTATTTTAAGTGATGTGCAATTACACCAGGCCCTGGCTTATGATGACTGCTGTAAAGAGCCAGATCTTGACATAATTTAGGAAAATAAATTCAATAGTTTTTTTGGCTTTTTTGTGGGGGTGAGGGAAGGTCTTACCTAGTAGATCTATCACCGACCTGATTGCCGGAGTCCACATTATGTTTTCTACACAGCACTACCTGTCTGTTAGTTTTCAGAGAATCTGGTAAGAGAACGCTCCAGGAGGGTTCAATGACCTCTTGTCCTTCCTCCACTGTGGGGGGAAGCTGTAACCTCAAGAGACTTGTTGATTATAATGAAAATGATCAGAATTGATAGGCAAAGGTAGTGACTTTCAACAAGAGCAAGAAGAGGGCATGCTATTCCAGCTTTAGGAAATGGTAACGGTAGAGATATTTGGTTATACTTAGAAAGTATAGGATGAAATTTAAAAGTATTCCCTCCAATTCTATTTGATCTGTATAATCCCTGGCCTGGTGAAAGGGGGAGCTTTCATACCAACAAGACATTATATTAACAGTGTAGTGCAAAGAGCCTGGATTCAAATGCTAGGACCCCTTATACCTGCTGTGTGACTTGGACCTCAGTCTCTTCAAAAGAAATATAAAATGGGGATAGGAATACTACTCAAAAGGGTTGTTGTGAGAATAAAGATAATGTATATAAAATACTCAAAGTAGTTTTGGAGCCCTGGCCGGTGTGGCTTAGTTGTTAGAGAATCATCATCCTGTCACCAAAGGGTCATGGGTTCAATTCCCAGTAAGGGCACACACCCAGGTTGTGGGTTCAATCCCCAATGGAAGGCAACTGATTAATGTTTCTCTCCCTCTCCCTTCCTCTCTCTTTCTCTGGGATCAATGAAAAACATATTGTAGGGTGAGGATTTAAAAACATAAAGAGAATTCTGGAAATGTAAATATTATATTTTATTATTAAAGATAAGGATACTTGGTTTCCTTAGTTGTAACAAAACTGGAGACAATTAGAAAACCAGAAAATAAAGAACCTCTAGTAAAGGCTGTTATCATTACTTTTATACATACTTTTGACAATACTCTCTGTTCTCTTCAAGAACTCAAAAAATTATAAAGACATGATTATTGTTTAGAGCGAAAATGCTTTAAAAGTTTCAGACATTGACCCGAGTGGTTCACTGGAGGCTTACAGCATCAAGTGATAAATTATTGTGACTGCCGAAATCTCACAGTAGGTGGGGCAGAGATAGTTTACATTTTTTCCAATAGTTGTGTTCCAAATTCAGGAATATAGACTTAGTTGGTTGCGGGCACATCCCCAGTGGGAGATGTGCAGGAGGCAGCTGATCGATGTTTCTCTCTCATCGATGTTTCTAACTCTCTATCTCTCTCCCTTCCTCTCTGCAAAAAATCAATAAAATATAAAAAAATTATTGTGACTGAGTTTATCTCACAGTAGGTGGGGCAGAGATAGTTTACATTTTTTCCAATAGTTGTGTTCCAAATTCAGGAATTAGTAATTGAAAAAACAAAATCAAGTTGATGGTTCCCAAACCCATCAAGTAAATTATGTTGGATGGAATTAGGATGTTGCTGACCAGGAGAAAGCCATGGGCACTCCTTTTTATCTACTCTGTTTATAAACTGAAGTAACATTCTGTTTCCAGAAATATTTTGAGATTTTAGTTGCTACCCAAGATTTCCTAGGTATGGTGTTTTTCTTACCTCTCTTTTACTTCTCCACTTGGGTCTGGGCAAAACATAGTGAGTCCCAGAATATTAACCTGAGTGTAACAACTTAGCATGTTTATATTTTTTGCATGTGTTTTCAAACACGTCTTTTAGGGAGAATACTATATACCACCTATGTTTGACCAGGAAGGATTATATATGAATTAGTCATCAAGAATATGGACCACCTCTTCAACATAGGGCATTACAGTTCTTTACAATGTGATGATACTTGGCCCTAGGAAACAAATATTCTAAATTATTAAAAAAAAAACCCCACGAGTGTTAGAGGTTAAAGCTGAAGCCCATAGGAATATATATCTTTTTTTTAAAATATATTTTATTGATTTTTCACAGAGAGGAAGGGAGAGAGATAGAGAGAGTTAGAAACATCGATGAGAGAGAAACATCGATCAGCCGCCTCTTGCACATCCCCCACTGGGGATGTGCCCGCAACCCAGGTACATGCCCTTGACCGGAATCGAACCCGGGACCTCTGAGTCCGCAGGCCGACGCTCTATCCACTGAGCCAAACCGGTTTCGGCAGGAATATATATCTTAATGAAGTTCCTATCAGTGTAAGGATATGGGGTAAACTGTAATCCTCTCCAAGGTTAAGGACAGCTTTTTAAAAAATATATATATTTTATTGATTTTTTTACAGAGAGGAAGGGAGAGGGATAGAGAGTTAGAAACATCAATGAGAGAGAAACATCGATTTAGCTGCCTCCTGCACACTCCCCACTAGGGATGTGCCCGCAACCAATGTACATGCCCTTGACTGGAATCGAACCCAGGACCCTTTAGTCTGCAGGCCAACGCTCTATCCACTGAGCCAAACGGGTCAGGGCAGGATAGCTTTTACATCTTTCAATTACGAGGTACATGTAGCATTGAATTGTCCTCTTAATTTAGAATCATCTTATATTCCCTCCTAGATAGCCTTTGTTGCTTAATAATGTATGTTGGCTGTTCTACTATGCTCCACTCTGCATGCTTTATAGAACCTTTGAATAATGTTATGTGGGCCTCGTATGAGTTACTCTTGGTTAGTTGCTATGATACTGCTGATTTGGGGAGGCCTGTAGTTTCTAACAAAGAAGAATCTCAAGAGATCAAAGCTCAAGGAGGACTTTTAAATGTGGCCCCTGAAGTTTAGACACAAATATATATCTTGTAGAAGAATACTGTTTCCCTTTTGAGAAAGATTACTTGATACTCCACAAGACAAGCATCTAGAGTACAAAGCCTGGTCATGAAATACAAGTGACCTTGAATTGCCTATTGTGACCTATTATCTATTATATGATCCACCAAACTGTTACAGGCACCTCTCACAGACACCCAGGAGGTGCTATCAGACAGCCCCCTGAGTTGGAGGAAGAGGGTTGTCCCCTCCTCAGTTCTTGTCTTCTCGAATGAATGAATTCAAACAAGTGACTCCAGATGATTGCCTTGTGATAAAGCAATTAATTTAAAAAATTAAATCAAGCAGATTTATTAAAGAAGCAAAGAAGACAAATCAAATGAACTACATCTGAGCTTGGGCTCAGATGGGCTTTCCCAACGTATTTGGAAAAGCCAGTCTGGTGGGGGTTCAAGGTGTTACATGCCCTTCAGCCTATAGGTTTCAAAATTCCTCTGCCAAACATCTTGGTACAAGTTAACTCAGAAGATCTCTCCTTTTACTTTATGCCTTTCCCATAATTTATGAGAAGCACCTGGCAAACCGTTGGTTTTAGGGAGTGAAATGAAACTGCCCCCCCCCCATTTTTCTTTCCCCAAATGGCTGACTTATTTGTTTAGTGAGGCAGGCTTTTAACAGTGCCTCTTCTTTCCTTCCCTGCTCCTGCCTTAGCAGTTCTAGGGTGCTTTACGCTTTGATTCTCTGGTTGCATTAATTTTCCTCCTTTCCCTTCTCCCTTCCTGCATTCTCTAGTGAGGAACAGTATTTAGCCATTTGCTCTAAAGCAGGGGTCCTCAAACTTTTTAAACAGGGGGCCAGTTCACTGTCCCTCAGACCGTTGGAGGGCCAGACTATAGTTTTAAAAAAAAACTGTGAACAAATTCCTATGCACACTGCACATATCTTATTTTGAAGTAAAAAAACAAAACGGGAACAAATACAATATTTGTATTTGCATGTGGCCCGAGGGCCGTAGTTTGAGGACCCCTGCTCTAAAGTGTCCTTGGTTTGGGGAAGATAATGGCTTGTTATTTAAAAGCTAGCTGCAAGCTCCCCAAACTGTTTGGCCTTGTTTAATTTTCTTGTCACAGTGTCCCTATTCCACTTGCTTAGGAATTTTCCTAGCTTCTCACTATCCTATAACAAAACCATAAGTTTGGATATGCCCATATAAAGTCCACCATTCAATGGAAGTGGTCTTTTAGGATCAAGGGTCTGGGAACTCTAAGTGAACAAATTCTCCCAATATCCATCAACACTGTGTAGGTGATATTGCTGTTTTTTCTTAACCTATTCCTATGAGTTCATTGAAAGTTCTCTTTGTTCAAATTAATGAGGATAAAGTTCTTAAGATATGCTTATAGGGAATCCTGCAACATAGGACGGCACTACCCCAAAGTGATTGCTACAGCACTAGAACACAGAAGAGTGAGCTTAAAAGATAATGGGATGAGGAAATCCTCCCATTCAGCAAAATTTCAAGTGGGACGTTTGCAGTTTGTTATGCCTGGAAGTCTAGATGGAGATGCCAGCTTACCTTTAACTGGGGAGAGTGGCAGGCACTTGGCTAAATTATCATGAATTTTAAAGGACTACAGTTGGAGGATTTGCAGCCTAAGGTGTTAGACAAATACTGTGTGGATACATCTTTTAAGAGAGGCCTGAGCCTCATTATCTCATCAGAAAAAAAGCAGAGACTATATTTGGATCTAGTGGCTTGTTTTCTCCTTACTAAGGTGATTCTGACTGCAACCATTACTGAAGGTCAAATTTGCCAAGAACAAGCTTTGAATTTCTAATAAAGCGCTATACTCTGGTAGAAAACACCTATCTGCTGATATGTCATGCTGATTACATCCTGTCTTGTGTAGCATAAATATGGCAATTGTTTACCCTTACTGGAAAACACTATTTGGAATCTAACTATGTTTCCTGTGTCCATTTCTCCTTTATCTATCATAATAGACTTACTGAATATCTCATATATCACCAAGTTCTTTTATCAGTGTTGCTGCTTTTAATGTCACTTCCCAGAAATAAAAGCAATAATCCAAAACCCATGAAAGGAACTACTATTTTCACACTATGTATAAGTGGTTGGCCTTATATAATAATAACTTGGTTTATTAAAAACTCATTCACAGTGTCCCTTCATTCACCATAATGGGAAAATCTGCCTTATATTGTGTGATACATGATCTGAGACAACAACTAATATAGTATAATGCTGTCTCATTCATAGCTAAGTGCATAGGTCTAGGAATTGAGAAGTAGTAGGAGTGGTGCCCTTTTTAAAATCTTACCTCATGTCTCACTTTCAAAATATTCTTCTTCTAACCTCTGCATTATGAAGTCATAGGTATGAAAATGATAATTCCAAAAGAGGCACACTTATATTTTATGTAAATTATACAAATGGTTCAACTAAATTGTAAACTGTGGCTGGCACCTTACAATCTTGGCATCTCATGACCTGGTAAGTAAGAATGGTTAGTAAAAAGGATCGTTACTGTGTTGGTAGGGACAATAAGTCTGCTACCCCAAAACAGGGCTTGGAAAAATTATAAGTGGACTAGGGGTCTTTGGGGGTAGCTTTTTTAATTTCCTGCTGAATGTCATTGAGAAAATATACCTCTAGACCTCTTAGAAATCATGGTCCATACTATTCCATGAAGCAAGGATCCCAGGTCAAATGAGGAGCTAGCTAAAGGCAAAGGAAAGAGAACGAAATTTAACACTAAAAATGGTTTTGTTGTAGTTGTATAAATAAGGTAGTATCAAAAATTTTACAAGGTATATTTATGTCTCTAATGAGAATAGATCATAATATTAGAAATTAGCTTCAAAATGATTGGAAGATATTTTTAGTTACAGAAATGTTTTGGTTGCAACTCAATTGGAAAGGGTTGTATTTTTGGTTGGATGTGAACTAACTATATTATAAAATAATTCTCTGAAAGTATAGAGCTAGAAAGAAAATGCTGAGTCTAACAAGTAAGTCTTTAATGTAGAAGAGAAATGAAGTATATATCAATTACACTGCTCCATTTTTAGGAAAAACTTCAAAATAGAACTCCTCTCTTCAAGTAACTATGATTCATGTCACATTTGTGTTGAATGGATCCAAATCCATTGTCCTAGGCCAGTGGTCGGCAAACTCATTAGTCAACAGAGCCAAATATCAACAGTACAAGGATTGAAATTTCTTTTGAGAGCCAAATTTTTTAAACTTAAACTATATAGGTAGGTACATTGTTATTAACTTAATTAGGGTACTCCTAAGAGCCACACTCAAGGGGCCAAAGAGCCGCATGTGGCTCACGAGCCGCAGTTTGCCGACCATGGTCCTAGGCAAAAGTGATTTAGAGAGGATTGGAGTGAGAATGGAAGCCAAACAAATTTGTTTCATCATAGTTTCTCTGCATTGCTTGGCTTCAATATCATACAGGTCCTCTTCACCCAACAGTAAGGTGGCTAGAAGTTGATTATACCTTCTTCCATGACACCACACTTTTTTTATTTGCCTCTTATCTCCCCTTCATAATATCATCAGCGTCATAGCTGCAACACTTTACACTCAAATATCTGCACCACTAACTCCTTCACCTCTTTCAAGTTATTGCTCAAATGTCATTTTCTTAAGAGCTATCTAACCACCCTACTTAACATTGCATCCCATCAACCCCAGTACTTCTAATCCCACTTATCTTGCTCTATTTTTCTCTTTTTTCCATGGCTCTCTTTCTTTCTAACATACTAAATGTTACATAGGCATTTTATTTATAGCACATTATCCATCTCCCATCCCAATTAGAATGTAAACTCCATAGGGTAGAAATATTTGTCCTGTTTGGTTTCACTGATTCAAACAGGCCGAAGCAGAGCTGGGCACATAAAGATACTCATTTATATTGGTTTAGTGGGGGAAAACCCTAATGAATGAAGAGCTTAAATTAAAAAATATGCCTTTCTGATGGTAAAATCCCTGTCAAGAATTCTGACTCCTAGAATATGGCGACATGATCATGTCTGAACTAATCAAAGGCCTGGAATATTGTCCAGGCCTGGATCAAATGGCTACTTCCGGCATTGGGGTGGCCGTGTCCATTCTGACCAAACCAAATATCTGGAATGGTGTTACTGTGAAAGAGGGGAGGAATGATGCACCCCCCCCCCCAAAAAAAAAAATTGCTGGGCAACCAAGCATCTATGTAATCTGTGAAGGAGGCTTTATTTCATATTGGCATTCTATTTGGCTGGTGAAAAACTGATCAAAATAAGTTACCTCTCCTGAAAGTAAAAGCAGTAGATGAACAAAGAAAATGAAGGTCTCTCTCGATAACCTACATATTTCTGAGTTACTCTTTTAATTATCCATGGAGCTTGTTATGTACCCCCGTCTCAAAAACTGAGTCTTTAATAATATGACCAGAAACAAACAAAAATACGTACTTCACTGTATTATATATGCATCTTGATAATAAATACCAAATGTTGATGATAAACTAAGTGTGTCTCTTCAAAACTTAAAGGAAGATATACTCAAGGTGTTTTCCAGATTATGGTAAATACATTTTCAAATGACTGCTGATTTTCTTTTTTTTTGCATTTTTGTGCACACTAAAATCTCCCACAATTTTTGAAAGTTAAGTTCTGTTGGTGATGATCTTGCCTTAATAAATGAAGAAATGTACACATCACATTTGTTTAGATACTGCAAATACTGGGATAAAAAAGCTGAAGTCATCAGTGACTACTGACAATAACCAGGCCCTCTAAACTTTGTCTCATTAATTAAGATGAATCAGTGAGACAATAAGAAATAGATCCCAGCTTCTAAGAAGTAATCCTGAAAGATGAATAGGCCAATTAAAGAGGGGAATTTTAAAACAGTGATATTTCAATGATTAACTCACCATGAGATAAAGATCATGAGAAAGTGAATGATGCTTATGGCTGGAGTACACTCTTGAATCAAGTCAGTGGATAAATGTTGTACTCTTTAGCAGCTGCCTCCCTATTTGTTTTAGTTCTGCTGAATTTTGCTTTATTATTCAAAATAAAGAAGCTGAACAAATTAAAAAATACGCATCCAGTCTAATAAGTTAGTCTTAGGTTGAATGAGCCAAATAGGCTTAAACTTCCTATTTTAAAATATCAACCTTCTAGGAGATAGGCCAGGGAGGACCAGCCCCTGATGTTGGTATCAGAAATGGGATGAAAAGATTAAACCAGGAGCCAGCAAAATTTTTCTGTAAAGGGCCAGAGAGTAAGTATTTTAGGCCATCCAATTTCTGTCACAACTAATTAACTCTGCATAGTGGGGAACCAGCCACAAATAAATATAAATGAAGGGGTTTGACTGTTTCAATAAAACTTTACTATGACACTGAAATTTCAGTTTCATAGAACTTTCATATGATGGTTATAAAATATTATTCTTTTTTAAAATTTATTTCCAACCATGTAAAAATTTTAAAACCATTTTTTAGCTCACAGGCCATAAAAAAGTGGGCGGCAGGCTGAATGTGTGTCATAGCCCAGGGACTGCCAAGCCCGGATTAAACCATGGGTGATCTCAGGCTGAGAGTGATTGCACATCCTATGTGTTTGGATGATTTCCTAACTTAAAAAGATGGTTAGGAGTTCCAGATAGACACAAGTCTTTGTCCAAGATGAGTCATGGGTTTCCCGTTAATTCCCAGTTAAATCCCTTCCAAAGAAAACGTTGTGCAAGCAAGATGGTAGGTTGAAGGAAACAGGTTCATCCCCTCCATCCACAATACAGTCTTTGTGTGGAATCTGGGTTTCTGAGCGCCTATTCTGATCAGTGTATGGGAGGTTCTGGCAGGCCTTTAATTCTCAGGCTTACTCAGAAGACTGAGAAAAATAGAGCTCATTTCTGATAATTAATATGACCAAGTCATGCAATTGTTTGCTTTTAAATATAGTAAACATATTATGCATAAAACTTAGAACAAAATGTAAGCAGTGCCTGTCTTTGACTATTTTGGGGTTATGGTTCTAAGTTCCTTTTTTTTATCTTTGCTTCCTTGTTTTTGCTTATCTGGTGTTTTTTTTTTTTCATGCAATAAATCTATATTGTCTCGTGATAAATAAATCATTACATTTAAAACATTAATTTACTAAAGTTGTTTCATTCCAAGTACATTACTTCTTTGATATTTTCAAAAACAATAATGTGCTAGCCAGAGGGAAAGGGAGAGTGGGGTAGGTGGAAGTGGCAAAGTGAGGATAAATGAGGGCAAAGGAGACTTGGCTTTGGGTGAGGAACGTGTGATGCCGTGTACAGATGATGTTTCATTGAGTTGTACACTTGAAACCTGTATGGTTTTATTAACCAAAGTCACCCCAATACATTCAACAAAAAACTTTAAATTCCTTATTAGAAGTAATATTGGGCACTTATATTCACACTATAATAAGGTCAATACATTTCATTGCTATACAATAAAACTAAGAAATTTCATGTAATAATATTGTGAAAAGTATATCTTACTTTTTTTACTTTAGAATTATCACTTGTATTTGCTTGGATTTTCTCTAGAAAAAAATGAATTTTGAGAACCTGAAGAAATAAAAAAAATAGTTAATAACTGTATCTTAAACCTGACTAAAGTGAAAATCATCTTTCACACATTTATTAGAAATGTTTCTTTTTCTTGTATGAAAGAGAAGCACCCTTATGTAGAGTGAAGCCAAGCCAACTGCATTTTATTTAGACTTGCAAATGCCATCTGCACAATAAGTTAATTTTCCTCATATCTTAGTTTAAATATCAATTGATCTGAGCAAAGGGAAGGAAAAAAAATACCTGCTTTCCAAAATATAGTCAGAGGTATTATATTTTTTCAGGTATTTAATATCCTTTCCTTAAGAGCCAAATGTGCAAATAGTTATCTGGGCACCATGAGAGATAAGGATAAGTAATACACAGCCTGTGTTGTGAAGGGATTTTTGAATGTTATGAATCATGATCGATTAATTAGGTGGTTTAAGAGAGCTTCACAGTGTTATTGTTTCTGAGCTGTGGAAATGGAAACTATGGGTAATTTTATTTCTAGAGAAGCAATTAATGACTAACAACTTTTAATTTCTCCACTGTATGGGGGTTGTTGTTTTTAATTTTAGTTTGTATAGACAACAGGTATCAATTTTTTGGAATACAAGTCTGTATGTAGTGCTTTCTAATATTTGTAAACACCTTCCAGAAAAACAGGAGTAATAAGTATAGAGATATACTTGACACTATCAGGAAGCTTCATTCCATTAAATGGCAAACTGGCTCTCGAAGGTGTATTTTACCTTTCAATTTATTTGGTGTAACCTCTTTATTTAGCTAGATAACATCTAAGGCCCTGGGAGGTTTAACAATTAACTTTAGGTCAGTGAGATAGAATGAGAACAAATCTCTCAATTAAGAATATATATTTTGAGTGATTATCAGTGATAGAATTCCGGATTTTTTAAAAATTTAGCTGTTCTAACATATACATTTACAATTTTATACAAATGTACTTTACATGTACATCAGGCTTACAATTTCAATAGAGTAGAGTCAATATATCTTTCCCATTCTCCTTTAAAAAAAATTATCTCAAACCATCAAGGATAACAAAGAACAGAAATACGAATTCTGAAAATGAAACTAAGAGTGTTCTATAACCCTCTTATCCCAGTATGTAATGCCATAAGGCAGATGGGGGGAAATACAGGACTTACTAATGTTCCTGCAACTGCTGGGGTGGTTTGGTGAGAAGCAAGGCAATTCACTGCATGGAACCCAGAAGCTTCAGGAAGTAAATGTAACATGCAATGCAGAATGTGAGAGTCTGCAAGGAGTTGACTATATGGAAATTGCTTTACCGTCAGGCTTTTAACCTAAACAAACACAGATAACTATCTCTCTTTAATCCCCCCTCCATATAAGTCTAGATATAAAGAGGCAAGCACAGAGGAGGCCAAAGAACAAAGTTGTACATAGATTAGGTAAAGATGTGCATATGGAATAATGAGAAACCTGTATCTTTCCTAAACTAGCCTTAAAACTCCCTGCGATGATATTGGAGGATCCTTCTCTGGAAAATCAACCAAAGGTGGCAGGATTTATCAATATTTATATGGAAAGCTAGAGAAAAGCCAGCTGTTCATCCTACCACCCTCCAAGGAAGCCTTCCAGTTCATTAACCCCACCCACAGACACTAAGCTACTGATTAACTTTGGTGTCTCACTCTTCAATAAAACCAACACCATTTAAACAGGCAATTGAGGAAATTCTCCAACCTCAAAGATAGCTACAAAATAAGAAAACTTAAAAAAAGTGCTTGGAGAAAATGTAGGTCAAAGAAACTATAATCAATGTCCTTGAGAGGTTAAGAGAAAATATTGCATTGATGAGAAAAAAAATGCTACAAAAATTGAACAATTGAAAAACCTCTGAAAGTGATAAATATGATGTCTAAAATAAGGATTTGAGTACAGGGAATGAAAGACAAAATCAAGTAAACAAAAAAAGTAGAAAAAACAAAACCTAAAAGTAGAACAAAATCAAAGAGAAAGGTCTGAACAGAAGAGACCCCATCATGGCTCCTGACTGGCAGCTCCAGGTATCTCTTGATCTGAGGAAAGGAGCTATTTATCTCCCTACATCCTTTTTATCACTAGATATACTGATATTGAGACTTTTCATTTTCTTCACTCTGGCACGCAGGAATCACGTAGGGCAATCATAATACCTGACAGGAAGTTTCCCCCCAATCTACCATATTAGCTATTTACTCTGGGACATCAAAATCATAGCTTTAGAACTTCCCCAAGAATTATTATGTTATCTGCTTAATAGGTGCATGTTAATAGGCCTAACAAATTACAACCATTTTCCTACTTCAAAAGTGTCTGCCTTGAATCCCAAATGAGACTTTTCTAACTTCCACAATTTTAATATTCCATCCTAATCAGGCAACTTGCTATATGAAGTACGAGTAAGCAACATTTTACAATATTGAAGTGTATTTCTAAGCTCGAGGTAATTTTTTTTTAACAAACCTAATACAATAACCAGAGTAACATTTTAACTTATACTAGAATTATGGTGTTGAGAAAATGTAGGGTTTTTAATTTTATGTATGATTAAAATAATTTTTTCCTCCAATACCCACACATTGAGTAGTAAAAAATAAATAATAAAAATATGAATACTTTTTTTAGAACTTGGTTAATATTAAAAATTTTCAAGTTATCCTTTTATAGCGCTCAGCCTTTTTAATCACTCGGATTTCTTGAGTCTTTCACCCCACATCACCATCTCTGGTACCTACCTCTACAAGACAACGCCTAGGAAGAAAAGTGTGTTTTACAACTATGTGGAGGAGGAGAGAACAGTTGTAGGGGGCTGTATATTCTGGCCCTGTATCACATTGTATTTATCAAAGATGGTCTCACCAAGATATATTGCATTCCATATGGTGACCTACAATGGGACATTGACTATACCTCTATCAAGAGGTGTACCCTCTTTTTGAACCAGATTTGGCCTTTGAAATTGTCTCAACCAATAGAATGTGGTGGAGATGATGCCATATGCCTTCCACAGCTACTTGCTAGGTCATTAAGGCAAAGTGGTTTATTCCTGATTCTCGCTGTCTCTGTCTCTCTGAAGTCTGTGGCTGGTTAAGAACACTGTTCAGATTCCTGTCCTCCTCAGCCACCCTTGAGCTCCTCTGTATACTGTAGATACCCTCTGAGGTCTGGCTGTGACCTCCATTCAGCCTTGACCTTAGTGAAGATCTCATATATTTTTCTAAGCATTCTATGTCCTTTGTTTCATATTGATCCTTAAAACAAGCATGAGAGACTGCTATGAAAGGTATTATTAATCCAACTTTAAAGATGATAAATAGAGGTTGAAAGAGATCAATGCATTATTTGAGAGACTGTAGTAGTAGGTGACATTGTGGGAATTTAATCCAGGTCTTCTGACCTTATATTTAGTACTTCCTCATCTGTTGCCAACTTCATACAACCTGATATGTTAAAATATCATATTGCTGCCCTAACTGGTTTGGCTCAGCGGATAGAGCGTCGGCCTGCGGATTCAAGGGTCCCAGGTTCAATTCCGGTCAAGGGCATGTACCTTGGTTGCAGGCACATCCCCAGTAGGGGGCATGCAAGAGACAGCTGATCGATGTTTCTCTCTCATCAATGTGTCTAGCTCTCTATTCCTCTCCCTTCCTCTCTGTAAAAAATCAATAAAATATATTAAAATATCATATTGTAAAGCAGTAAAGTGACTGCCACTTGTCTTTATTTTTTTCACGTATGTAATTTATTACATTTGTCATCAACAAATGTCTACCAATAAGACTTTTACAGCACAAGTAATTTGAGAAAAACCTTAAAAATGTGAAAAGCCTTAGACCCAGAATATGTACTTCTAGGCGTTTATCTGAAGAAAATAATTAGTAGTGCATGAAAATATTATAGCTATAAGAATATTTTTGGGGTAAAATATTAACATTTTAACACCAGTTTGATAGTTAAATCATGTTTCATTTCTCAATGCAGAAATGAAAAATTATTGACAAATATTTTGACAAGCATTAACATGTAAAATTTAAAAGGTTATAAAGTATATACTCTATTATACCAATCTTTTTATGTGTCTACATCTATATCTACCTACACAAATTCTAAAATATTCGCAAATGTTTTATATGATGTTGAGATTTGGGTGTCCAAACTCAGTGCACATTTTTGCTGTCTTTACTACTGATTTCAACATTATCATAAAATAAAACCAGAAATAAATGATAATGGATATGTCTAATGCTCAATTTATTAAAAATATGACAGTTCTAGCCTATACTATGTCATGTGTCATAGTTGCACCTGAACTTGCATATTGACTTCAGTTCCTTAGAGGTAAATAACCTCCCTGAGTTTTAACTGCTGTGACTTTCTAAGTAATTTCCTGCTTTATCACCTCAGACCAGACATGTCCCAGGGTCTCAAATAATGGATCATAAATGCATATAGTGAAATTTATGTTTAAAGTCTATCTTTTTATCTTAAATATGGGAGTTTGAGGATGAATTAAAGATTTTTAAGGATTCTTACCTTTAACCACACATTCCCATGAATGGATATAACTCCTCTGTCCAGTGTCTTTTTTCTTCGTACTGTACACATAATTTAAGAGGCCTTTTTGGCTAAATATAGCTTTGAAATAATTTTAATTTTATTTTGTGGGGCAACATAAATGTTATTCTGAATTTTTCCTTTCCTTTTTAGACTCTTACATCATCTCAGTCTAGTTTTCTTTTATACATACATGCCCTTTAAAAATCCAGACTCCTCGGTCACAAATATTCATACTTATCTGTTGGGTATTTATCCCAGTGTTTCTTCCTCTCAGATAATTTTCCTTTTTATTTATTTATTTTTGATAAATTTCTTTTTTCTTTTTTTTGTGATAGCCTCTTATCTGACTTTTTCCCTTTTGGAAATTCATTTTAAGGGCTCAGACATGTTTTCTTAGCAATTTTTGAAATCTGTATCTGAATTCAGTCATATGTTTAGAATTTGTATAAAGTAACTGAGCTATTTTTATGTAAAATAAATAGAAACAGGTTATTTCAAGGAGGAGACAAAGATGAAGCTGAAGTAAATGTCATAATTGCCTAGTTGCTGTAGATAATATTTTCCTAATTGGTTTAGCACATACATTAATAGATAGGGACAGCAACAGAATGACCCCTAGTAAGGAAAACAATCAGGGACTTTGGATTTCTGGGAGTAGCTCAATGCTTGACCAGTTAGAGGTTTTCAAGAGAAAAAGCATCTTAAATGTTTGGACAGCTGATTTGGGTGAAGCTGTCAAACTAGGATGTTCTGGAATATCAAAGCTTGCAGCATTGCAAGAGCTTACCCAAGAACAAAATCATCTACGGACGGGGAAAAACAAGGGAACGGTTGAAAACTCCATATTAATTCATGTCATCAGTCTGTACCTAGGACATTCATGTATTTCACTAAGCCCTATTTTATTTTTTATTAAATGTAGTAATTATTAAAAATATTATTTATGCCACCGAGTGATGCGGATTTAACTGTGACTTCCAACTCACCAAAACTACCTGGTGATTAAACAGAGCTAAGTTTATAGGACATAATGCCTTTGACTGGCTTAGAAATTTCTCAGAAGAGAGGGAGTCAAGGAGAACACTTATAGTGTATTAGGGCCTCAGGCTGGGAAATTTAAAGGTCAGTTTACAAGGAAAGAACTATTCAAGATTTAACAGATTTTTATCACATAATAGCTTTGGACTTATGGGCACAGGAGGCAAAGGGTTTGAAGTCAGTTTTGATGATGAACTATTACTCTTCATAAGTAAGCATTTTTAGTTGCTTTACAGACTTATCTTCCAAAAGCAAATATTCCCTGGAGCAAGTAGGTAAATTATTTTTGCTTAATCCCTGCATTCTTTAACATAGGGATAAGAAAGCATGCCTTGTCCCAATATAATTTTACAATATAATTGGCTTTGATTCCACTTTCATTCTTGAACGGGAGAGTTGGTCTACACATCAGACTCACCTGTGCCACTCTCAATAAAGTGCTGGTGGAAAGACCCCCCTCTGAAGGTTACGATTCAGTAAGTCTGGGTAAGGCTTGTGTATGCTTAAAAATCTTCATACTCAATTCTATGAATAACCAGAATTGAGAACATCCAGACTGCAGATACCTTAGGCATGGCCTGATGTCTTCTTCTCTTTGGGCTGCTCTAACAGAATACCATGGACTGGGTGTCATATGAACAATAGTAATTTATTGCTCACAGTTATGGAGACCAGGGAGTCCGAGATCAAAGTACCAATAGATTTGGTGTCAGGTGAGAGTCCATGTACTAGTTCATAAATGGCCATTTTTTGCTGTGCCCTCACATGGCAGAAGGGACATGGGAGCTCTCTGGGGTCTCTTTCATAAAGGCACTGATCCCATTCATGAGGGCTCCACCTTCATGAGCTCCTCACTATGTAGTCTCTACTTCCAAATATCCTCACATTGGACATTAGAATGGTAGGGTGGGTGGTGGGGGGCCACAAACATTCAGTCTATGGCACCTGGTGTCAGCTAAGTCACTTTCAGACATGTAGATAAAACAAGCTTTTCTGGGGTGTGCTACTTTACATATGCAAAGTTGAACAAAGATACATTTGCAAGTAATATAATATGTTACCACAAGGGATATTTCAGTTCCAGCAACATACACCATTCCTTTCTCTAAAAATTATTTTCAGTAAGGGTGAAGATAATGATAGGCAGGTGCTTTCTACAATTTCTCTTTTCAGTAAGCATTACAGAACTGTTATTAATGCTCAACTATCATTTTGCTCTTTGATAACATGCACCCCACTCCTAACATTTTATCAACTTCTGAAAAATCCAGTTTGTCTTCTTTTAGAATCTCATTTTATTTCTCATATTTGAGGATCCCTTACATAAAAATAATCAGTGAATACCATAGATTTTTCAGAAAAGATGCATATCACCAATCTCTCCACCCTGGTGAAATTGATCAACTGAACTGATACAAATGTTCTGAAAATTTTGCCATTGTATTTCTGCTTCTGCTACATACAGAAATGTTTCTTCCACATATTCCTCATCTACAAAACTCCGAAGCAGCTTTTAATGTAATTTGTCTTTGGCATTTACTATTTAAAAATAATAACAATCACCACATTTATTGTTTTCATTTGTGTGCCAGGTATATACTAAATGCTTCACATATGTTTATTATTTCATTGAGTTCTCAAAAGAATATAAGGTCCTCTCATTGCTTTTTACATTATTTTTTTCTGTTGTTCCTCAGTTTATTTTATTTTTTTATTTTAAATTCTGTATTGTTTAAAGTATTGCATAAGTCTCCTGTTTCCCCCATCAACCTCTCCCTGGGCACCCCCACCCCCCAACACATGCCCTCACCCCCCCCCCACTCCCTGTCTGTGTCCATTGGTTATGCTCATATGCATTCATACAATTCCTTTGGTTGATCTCTTATCCCCTCACCCCCTGCCTTCCCTCATAGGTTGGAGAGTCTGTTAGATGCTTCTATGACACTGGTTCTATTTTTGTTCATCAATTTATGTTGTTCATTATATTCCACAAATGAGTGAGATCACATGATATTTATCTTTCTCCAACTGGTTTATTTTGCTTAGCATAATGCTCTCCAGTTCCATCCATGCTGTTGCAAATGGTAAGAATTCCTTCTTTTTTATAGCAGCATAGTATTCCATTGTGTAGATGTACCACAGTTTTCTAATCCACTCATCTGCTGATGGGCACTTAGGCTGTTTCCAAATCTTAGCTATTGTAGACTGTGCTGCTATGAACATAAGGGTGTATATATCCTTTCTGATTAGTGTTTTTGTTTTCATGGAATATATTCCTAGAAGTGGGATTATTGGGTCAAATGGAAGTGCCATTTTTAATTTTTTTAGGAAACACCATGCTGATTTCCACAGTGGCTGCATATATACATATAATATAAAAAAGACAGTTATTTAAGTTATTGTCTTATATTTATTCATAGACTAGAAGCCCGATGCTTGGTTTCATGCACTGGTGGGGTCCCTTGGCCTGTCCTGTGCCCTCTCACAACCCGGGACCCCTCGGGGGATGTCAGAGAGCTGGTTTTGTCCCGATCCCCGCAGGCCAGGCTGAGTGACCCCACTGGTGCACGAATCTGTGCACCGGACCTCTAGTATGCATATAAGATCTTTGGTTAATCTCTTTCTGCCCTCCTCCCTCCCCTCTTCTCTCTGAGATTCATCAGTCTGTTGTTCCATGTTTCCATGCCTGTGGTTTCTGCTCCTGCGTTGATCCCCCTGGTGGCCAGTGCACATCATAGCTACTGAATGGTCGGCCAGTCAATTAGGCTTTTATATATATAGATTATAGATTCCTCAATAGAAGGATTCAGGTCAAGTTCATTTTTCCCCCCTCATCATCCCTGTGCATTGCAATATACAATTCCCTGAACTGAATATAATTTTCCTCCCTCTTTTTTTCTTACTTTCTTTTTGTTTCTCTTGCTCCCCCTGTAATATTTTCTCTATTCCTAATACTTTTACTAATTGTGGATTTTGGTAGTTTGAATAAAAGTTTCCTGTGGTTTCAGCAGCCTATGGGTGCAACCTGAGAAGCTCTAAGGTAATGATCATTTTCCTGCCTCTTATCACTCTCTGATTGAAAGTCACTAATTTGCGGGAGTATCAGAGATGACTCATGAGTTTTTAAATAGTCCTCTCATGTTCTCCTTTATTATTCTTTGGGAAGCTTTTTAAGGGCACCTTTCTACTACAAATGTGTCCAGAACACTTTATTTCCTGACCCTACTCAAGCCACACATTCTTGTTTTGCCCACGTAAGGCTGCATTTCGGTATCCCAGGATGTACTGAAGCTAAGTGGTATTTTGAGATGTGCAGAGAATACACTCTACTCTACCTGTTATGGCCCACCTTGTCACTTGACAGCAAAGTAGCAATTCTTTAATACTGAGAAAGTGTTCTATTAGAGCAACTACTTCACCATCTGCCTATTACTTCTCCATTAGGTATTGCTTATAGATATTTATTTGCTTAGCTAGCCTCCATTTTGCCATTTTCTAGAAATAGCCCCAATTTTTAGATGAAGATCCATGCCTCAGAAAACTTTCAGTGTTTTTTTGTGTTCGGGGCTCCATACCTCTGCACCACAATTGAGCATCTGACTCAAGCCCACTTCAATTTAAACTGCCACGTTATCTTAGCCGTACTATTTATTTCACATGTTGAAATGTAACTTCAGTGGCTCTAATCAGAATGCACATTTAAATTTCCATGGGGGCCACTAGGACAGAAGCTCACTATTTTCAGGGAACTTTAACCTGAAAAGGTGAAGCTCATGCAGCCATTTTAGAATCAGGATAGGAGGTATTATCTAAGAAGGAACAAGCCAAAAATAAAAAATAAAAAAAGAAGCAAAGCCCAGAGGTGGGGAGAGAGAAACTGAGTGTTATGTTATATGGTAAACACGTGGTACAGCTGAGACTAATGCCTGGCAGTTGCTGGACTTCTGTCAGGCAATAAGTACTTTTTGTCTTAGGCAGTTTGGGTTTGGAATTCTCTCCCTTGCAACATAGGGAGCTAAATGAAATGGGTTTAGGTATGAGCCCATGGGACTATTTTTCTAATACTGAAGTCACTATAACCAAGAGCCGCAAATTAAAAATGAATATTCTTTTTCTTAACTACACAATTATAATTTATTTTGATGAGAACTTTTTAAGATTTACTCTCTTAGCAACTTTTTTTTTAATCCTCACCCGAGTATATTTTCCCAAGGAAAAACAGAAATATCGATGTGAGAGGAACACATCAATTGGTTGCCTCCTGCATGCGCCCTGACCAGGGCCTGGGCCAGGGAGAAGCCTGCAACTGAGGTACATGCCCTGGACTGGAATCAAATCAGGGACCCTTCAGTCCACAGGCCGACACTCTATCCACTGAGCCAAACTGGCTAGGGCTCTCTTAGCAACTTTCAAATACGCAATATAGTAGTCACCATGTTGTGCATCTCATCTCCAGGACTTACCTATTTTGTAATTAGAAGTTGTACCTTTTGACCACATTCACCCCCAACACCCCCTGACCACTTACTTCTGACCATCACCAGTCTGTTCTCTGTGTCTATGAGCTGGTTATTGTTTTCTTTAGATTCCACATGTAAGTGGGATCATCCAGTATTTGTCTTTCTCTGTCTGACTTATTTCACTTAGCAGTGTTTTCATGTGGCACAAGCCAGTCTTAATTGAATAAAACATAGAAATCAATGAAAAACAACTCCAGAGAAGCATGTGGACTTTTCAATAATTTTCTCCTTCCTAAATTAGCTTGAGTACAGATTAAGACAAATAATAATGAATGCAGCCATCAACACAAGACTTAAATCCAGGTCTGTGGAGTCCAAAGCACATTCCCACCACCACTGTAGTATGATATTATGTCCCCTTGGTGCCTGACATGGTACTTGGTAGAGTGAATGCATTTTTGTTGGTTAGACTCATCAACTAAATTCATATTTGATACATATTTTTCAAAAAGACTTATTTAAAATTGTGTGGGAATTTGTTGAGCCGATGCCGCTTTAGCTGTTTCCTATAACATGATTTATTCAAGAAGCAGCCTGGCTATAGGGAGAGCATTTGAGTCTGTGCTTTGCTGGGAATGCTCTGTTTTGCCAGTTTGTTCTTCCTTTACCGTAAGCTGAGATCCTGATCTCAGGTAAAATTTCATATATTGAATAACACCAAGTACATTTATGCTGAGACACAAAAGTACGATAATGAAATAATGTCGAGAATAGGAGGGGCCTCTGTGTCCTTCTGCGGAAAGACCATAACTTTTAAAAGAGCATTATTTCCTCACAAATATATTTTCTCGTCTATAAATAATTTAAAAGGTGTTTTCAGTCTGAACTTCTAATAGTGACAGACTCCGCATGCATTTGTATCATTTTTATGCCCAGGTCCAAGCCTCGTGATAAGGTGCTCATTTATGAAGGTCACTTCTTTTGCTATTTCAGTCCCTGATAATTCAGTGCAGAATGTTAAAATGCCCATTTACTTTAAATTTTTTACCTGCACACCCAATTTAAGTTCCTCGAGAAAGAAAGAAAATCCCTAAAAATGACAGTGATTCACGTTTCCAAGAAAGTCATAGAGAGAGGCCAGTTCAATGCAGGCATTTTTATTAGAAGGTTCTGAAATACACTTTCAGAGCCTCCTTCTGGCTCAGCCTCACAGACACAAAGTGAGTGAAGAAGTGTGGTTTTCCCAGAGGTTTAGACCTGGTCTCTCTTCGTTGGTTGCAGCAAATTGTAAAAGACTTTGAAGATGAGCAAAACTAAATAAAAATTCTGTGTCTCCCATCATTCTAATCGGTAATTCTCACCCATCCTAACTTAAGAGGTGGGCTTGACTCAGGAAATTCCACTCTCCTTTTCCTCTAGAGCAGCGGTTCTCAACCTGTGGGTCGCAACACCTTTGGGGGTCGAACGACCCTTTCACAGGGGTCGCCTAAATACACCCTGCATATCAGATATTTACATTACGATTCATAACAGTAGCAAAATTACAGTTATGAAGTAGCAACGAAAATAATGTTATGGTTGGGGGTCACCACAACATGAGGAACTGTATTAAAGGGTCGCGGCATTAGGAAGGTTGAGAACCACTGCTCTAGAAGATTAACCGTCAGAGTGCAGAGTCTCTGGGGGAAGCAGGTTAGAGGGAAAATGCTGATGGGGAATCTCAGGATGGAGTCTCACTCCCCGTGAGTTTATCAAGCAATCAGTGTGCTTTGGTTGGTAATTTAGAAACAGTGTTTGATGGAGGGAAATTCATCAGGGGAAACATTCTCTAATGAATTTCAAAAGATAAGACCCATATTTATCACATGTATTTTCCTGCCAAATTAACTTTTCAGCAGGCATGATGGGAGAGAGAGAACATGAACAAAAAGAACTGCTGACTAACAAAAACCAGGATATATGTTTGGTTCCCATTCTCATTCTGACTAATCTATGTTACCTACTTATTTAACATCTTCTTTATTTAACTCTTGAACTATCTTTGTTAGTATAACTGAAATATAGTAATAATGAAGGAAATATTAGAAGGGCCTTTGAATATATTACAGAAACTGTCTTCATTGTTGTCATATTTTCAAAAGGGAATTGAAAAGTAAAGAGAAGAGGAGCACCTCTTTCTTCTGAATTATTAACATTTGCAATTATTTTTCATCTAATGGCAGTTATTTCAGATCTAATAAAGTTTGTGAAAATAATTACTGTTAACCTTTAAGGTTTCATATAACTGCCTTCAAATAGTCTATGATACAGCACACTGGCTTAATCCTAAATTCTGCTATTCCCACTTAAAACCAAAATACAAGCTTGTCAGGAAAGTTAAGGTGACATCTGAAAATAGGCATTGGACTCTTTTTCACAATTCCCACCTCCAGCTGCCCCACCCCCAGTGAGAGGATTAAAACTATGTTTCTCTCTGGAGATGAAGAGTTAAGAAGATCTAAGGCACATACATATTCAGTTCCTTCTCTTTCACAATCCTCTCTAAGGGAACCCAGCTGCCATTTATATCAACATTGCAAAATATGGAGGAGCCACGGGCTCCCCAGGAGGCAGAGCTGGTGAGGCGTGGGTAGCACATCTGCCTCCTCACTTCTTGCCATCACTCACCTTGTCTGGGAATTCATCCGCCATGAGAGAGTGGGGACATGAGGGTTTCACCTGTTTAGCTGCTGAGAATCACTTCCAGAACCCCATGACCTTTTAGGGATTTACAAAGACGTAAAGATGTGCTAAAGGAGCTCTTATGTTAATGGTAATAATCCATACATACTTTGGTCTAGAAAGGTATGTTTTATGTATAGTGATAATAGCTGACAATTATGTAATTACTCTGGGTCAGAGTATTCTAGCACAAAAAATGAAGTGATAGATTTTTAAGCAATGTATATGGACTGTAACTAATTACTAGTATATAGTATGACTAAAATTGATATGATCAACATCCATCCCACTCCCTTTGTGTTTTTCTGACCTGCAGAGCCCAGAAATCAAAGAACTCCATATCCCATACCCTTACCCCCAGGGTTTTGGATGAGAACTCTATTTTACTAATTAGATGCATTTATATGAGATGCAGAGGCAAAAACCCTGTTTTTGCTGCTGCTTCTATAAGTGAAACAGGTTCTGGAGACAAGAGTATTGATGACAGTGGTCTCCTTGATACCTGGATTGTTGTTACAATGACACACCTTTAAATCAATAAATCCAGTGATCGGTAGCCTCTGGATTTTTATTCATCAAATCATACATATGAAAGCACCTTATTATTTGTACTAAATTCCTTCCTTCTTAAAAAATTTCAGTTGGCTTCTGTTTCTTAAACTTGACTGATGCCATATTTGAAAACATAAAGTCTGCATACAGTAGAGCTATAGGGAGGGAAATCTGTGATGTTTGTCTTACCTGATAGGATCTGAAGACAATAATGGTCTGCTTATGATTGGAAAATGAAATATTGGCATTCCATAGACAGCAAAGGCTAGTTACTGAAACCAGCTTTAGTGATTGCCTGCAGCAACATGTTTATGGAAGGCAGCTCTTGTTGGTGGGGGTGAAAGCAGGACAGGGCGTGAATGAGGATCACAGGCACTGTGGAGAAGGCAGACTAATTCTGGGGGTATTAAAAGTAAATCCTTTCAAGAAAATTAGAAAACAAGCCACATTGGGAGAAAATAGTTGCAGAAGACATATCTAAATAAATGACTTATCCAAAATTAACAATTATATTTTACAACAAGAAAATAAAAAAAAGTGGTAAAAAGGTCTGAATAGACACCTTACCCAAAAAGATTTGCAGATGTCAAATAAACCAAAGAAAATATGTTTTATATCATATATCCTCAGGAAAATGCAAATTAAAACAATCATGAGCTACCCCTACAAATCTATTTGAATGGCCATAATTCAAAACAAGACAACACGAAATATTAGTGAGGATGTAGAACAATAGGAACTCTGATTTATTCCTGATGGGACTGCAAATGGTATAGCTACAGTTTGGCAGTTTCTTAAAGACTAAACATACTCTTACCATTTGATTAAGCAATTATGCTTTTTTTTGGTATTTACCAAATAAATTGAAAACTTAATGTCTATATAGAAATCTGCACATTGATGTTTATAGTAGCTTTATTCATAATAATCAAAATTTGGAAGCAACCAAGATGTCTTTCAGTAGGTGAATGAGTAAACTATGGCACACCCAAGCAATGGAATGTTATTCATTTATAAATATAAATGAACTATCAAGCTGTGAAAAAACAGGTAGGAATCCTAAATGAATATTACCAAGTGAAAGAGGCCAATCTACGAAGGCTACACACTATCTGATTCCAACTATATGACATTCTGGAAAAGGCAAAACTGTAGACCAGAGGTTCTCAACCTGTGGGTCGCGACCCCTTTGGTGGTCGAATGACCCTTTCACAGGGGTCGCCTAAGACCATCCTGCATATCAGATATTTACATTACGATTCATAACAGTAGCAAAATTACAGTTGTGAAGTAGCAACGAAAATAATTTTATGGTTGGATCACAACATGAGGAACTGTATTTAAAGGGCCAGAAGGTTGAGAACCACTGGAAAAAATCAGTATTTGTTGAGAGGTTAGGGAGAGATGAATAGGTGGAGCACAGAACGTTTTTAGGATAGGAAAACTACTCAGGGCAATACTATAATGGCAGATTCATATAATTATACATTTGTCAAAACCCATAATTGGAAACAACATCAAGAGTGAACTCTAATATCAACCGTGGCCTTTGGGTGGTGAGGTTATGTCAATGTCAGATCATCACTTGTAACAAATTAACCAGTAAGGCACAAGCTGTTGATAGTGGGGGATGCTTGCATGCATGGGAGTAAGGGAACATGAGAAGTCTGCACTTTGTGCTAAGTTTTGTAGTGAACCTAACACTGCTCTAAAAATAAAGTATATTAAACAATAAAACCAATACATTATTGCCTATAGCCATGATCAGAGGACTAGGGATAGTTTCTATCACTGGCCTATAAGAATTTCAGAGCTAAAATTTCTGAAAATGAGATACAACGTCTGATTCTATGGGTTAATAAAATACAAAAGTTGAATTTAGAGTTGTATTAGATCTTTTATGTGGAAGCTGGGATCTTGGTTAAGTTGGGGTAGTGAATAATGGCCTTGGAATATTTTTAAACATTTAAGTAAATCTGAGCACTGTGAATTTAAAATCCCTGTAAAATCATCCTTGCTAACAAGAGGAGTTTTTTTGTTTGTGTTTTTTTAAGTTGTTTTAGCAAGCAAGTCCTACCTTGCTTGAAGACTATTCATTGACATTAACAATTATATATTTCATGAGACAGGAATTTTCCTGAGGTTCATCCTTACAAGTCATTGTCTCAAACAAGGCCCCGCACCCAAACCACAGAGGCCATATACTAAGTTTGACCCAAAAAGAATTGCAAGATTTTGTTAATTTGTATCATTAAAAATCTGAGGAATATAAGTGAGAATAGAGTCTAAGGATGCTAAACCTAGGAGAAAGACTATAATTTTAGATTAAGTTGAATTTGTTATTAAAGGAACATGAGCCAGATTTCTTTGAATTTATTGTGCTAGCCCAGGTGGCTGATCGTGGCCTTTGGGTGATGAGGTTATGTCAATGTCAGATCAGTGCTTGTAACAAATTGACCACTCAGCTGCAGGATGTTGATAGGCTCTGTGCCTGCCAGGCTGGTTGACTGCGAACTGCACTCAGTGGTGACCTACATGAAATGTAGCCCAACTAGGGCAAGCACCCATTAACAAATACAAGGCGGGCCCTAGGGTTATGATAAAAGTGTGACTTTTTTTGCAGATGACTTTCCACTTTGAGAAATAGCTCCTGGCTTGATACTGTGCCCTGATAGGAGTCAAATGCTTGACCAGGAGACACTAAGTGTCCATGTGACTGAATGGGGCCACTATCTGATCCACAAAGTCATAAAGTTAGGTGTCAGCAGCAGTATTCTACCCTCAAGTGGAAATTCAATAAAACATGGTCAAATGCAAGATTAAAAAAATCCACGAAACAATACCAACAATAACAAATTAGGAAATATTGTAGGAAAAAACTCATAATTACAAAAGCAAATAATAATAAAAAGAATAAGAAGAATAACAACAGTCAAACATCTAGAAATAAAGGTAAGAATAGTGTGGCTGATATTTTTAAAAATCAAATTTTCTGAAAAGTATAAAAGAAGACATTAGTTGTGTACAGAAACAAAATGAAAGAATGAAAAAACCAAAGCATTGTATAAAACATCAGTTTTCCCCAAATTGAGCTATAATTTTTATACAATACTAATATTCATATAGTAAAACAGATAGAGTGAGAGATGTAACTGAGTTATAGAAAGATGAGATTAAATGTGCAGAATGGAAAGTTTTAAGACTGTAAAAATTTACATTTTTCTAAAATGTAAATTAAATGGAATTTCCCCCAGTAGGAGTATAAGATAATTCCTTTTCTTTCTTTTTTAGCTTTATTTTTCTCTCTTTTCCTTTCTTCTTTTGAGGTGAGGATCTTGGCAAACTAATTATTCAGTTCATCGAGGTGAATATATTTGTTCAATAACCAAAATGATTTTGAGAAATATATTAATATATTATGAAGCGCTTGTTAGTAAATAAATAATTTGGGTATATTAACATAAAAATGTAAAAATATTAAGGAATAAATTGCAAAGTCCAGAAGCATCCAATATAAAAGCAGGAATTTAATATTGGATAATACATGACATTGCAAATCAGTGTGGTACAGATGGATTATTGTATAACTGGAATTAGAATATTTGAGCATACATTAAGGGGAAAATCATCTCTCAGCTAAATACAAAAGAGAAAAACAAATTTAAGGTTAATTAAAAATTTAAAAAGAGAAAAGTAGATCTGTAAACAAAAAAGAAGGAAATGTTGAAAGATGTTTTTACAATCCAATGTTGGAAAGGCCCTTTTTAAGCATGAATTTGAGGTGAGTGAGCATTAAAAAAAAACTTTTGGTTTCATATTTTAAAATTATATTATCTATAAGACATTACAAATATAGTTGAACAAATGATGAAAAAGAGAAAAATGTTTTGTTATAAATATTATAAAACAGCCCAACAACAAAATGAACAAATTATTACCTTTGGGATGTACTTTTTTTGTTTATTTTTACAAAGGAGTAAAAATAACAAAAATTAAATATAAATAGCAAGTAAACATATGAGGAGGTATAATTAGAGAACTGAAAATCATAGCAGTGAAATATGATTTTAGTCTATGAATTGGTAAAAACTGTGTAAGAATATAAATCGGCTAAAAATTTTGGAGTACATTTTTTATATGGAGATAAAATTTAAAATGTGACTAACTAATTATAGATCTAAGACTTTCTCCTACAGAGATGCTAACAAAAATTTGTTCACAATTCTTAGGACTATTCATTGTGGCACTGATTCTGGTAGTGAACATTTGAAATATACATCAAGTGAGAATTAAACAATTTACAATATATCCTTGATATATACCTGCAGCTGTGAAGGTTACATTTGTGCTATATGTACATAAATGGAGAGACGTGCCCAATACATAATCAGGGGAACAATAAGGTGCAAGACAGTATATGTGAATGCATGCATTTATATAGGTAAATCCATATACATGTCTCATAAATATGTTTATATGGCTAAATTCTATTATGATACATACAAAATTAGAATTAATTTATGTTGAGGTTAGGGGCACTTATTACATATTTATTTTATAAATATTTTAAATTTATAATAAAATATTTAAAAATTAATTATTGGGAAAGGAATCTCATTTCTGATGAAGTAATGCAGAATTGTTAAGAATGTTAGTTAACATATATTGATATTTCATTTTCAAGTACTTGCGTCTCAGATGTTTTACATGCCTAATCTCTTTTACTCCTCACAATACCACTGAGAGTAAATTCTCCAGATTTCAGTTGAGGAATCTGAGTCAAACAAAAGTTTCAAAGCTTGCTTAGTCAAACAACTATGAAGTTAGGGGAGCCAGGATTCAAAGCCAGGCAGTTTGACCCAAGCGTTCTCATTCTGAACATTTGAGAATGATTTTAAGGATACTTTGTACTGGGAGTGAATAGAAAAGAAAATCATGTTTTATTATACACAAGGCCATTAAGAGGTATCCTGTCATCACCTCAAAGAAAGGTCTCTTTTATTCAGATGATTGCACAGGCTTTGTTAGATAATTGCAGGAAACTAGGTCCTACCTATCTTGTCACATGGTAAGACTGACACGTTTAATTGTAGTGTTAAGCTAGATCTCCTTCCTATAATTCCCACCTATTCATCTAAATTCTGGTATCTGGAACAGCAATGAATAGAAAATAAATATATTCCCTCTTTCATATGATAATCTTTCATATGATGAATTTTTAAATTGATTTTTCTTTTTCATGAATACAATTTAAATGATCACATTTTCTTTATTTCTCATATAACATGATTTCAACATTGGTGATCCCTTCCAGATATGCCAGTTTGTCAAGGCAGTAATTGGGGAGGGAGGCCATGACTTCCTTTCACCACAGTCCTTAGGCTGAGCAAAGCAAGCAGGACAGTGAGCCACCAGAAACAAACGAACAAACAAAAACAGGCTCTCAGAGTCTTGTGAATGAAAGTGCAGTTGCCAGCACCTCTCCCACGCTCATAAATTACACAGTCACAAGGTTTCCTCACTCATAATCTTAAAAGTAACACCTGACAGTCATTGGTGTGTACCAGATTTGCATTGGGTGTTTCCTGGAGTAAAGAGCGACTACTATTGAAGGACTTTATCTAAAACAAATTTTAGAAACTACTTTTTGTGTAGTTCAGTGGTTGTGGTATATACTGGAAATTAGAAGCTATGATGCTAACAAGTATTTTGGTTAAAAATCATTCATGTATTTGGCAAGTATCTACTGATGTTCTTGTAAGTTCCCTATATTATACTGATATCCCAAAGAGCTGATCGTCCAGTGGGGCAGACAGATGTGTACACTGTGTACAAGAAAAACAAGTGCAATGAAAGGTTGGAATATAGACAAAGCATTGTTGGAATCCTGAAGAGACCACAAATTTAGAATTGATAATACCAACCAGCATTTCAATTAATGAGTTCTTTGAGACCTTTCTAAGATGGGTGGAGAGAGAATGTTCTCATGCAAGTGTTGTGGCAGTTATTCATCACTTCACTGAAGCAAGCTGCCAATAAAATCTTGTAAATAATACTAAAGGCCCGGTGCATGGATTTGTGCACTGGTGGGGTCCCTTGGCCTGACCTGTGCCCTCACACAATCCGGGACCCTTTGGGGGATGTCGGACGGATGGTTTCAACCTGATCCCCACAGGCCATGCTGAGGGACCTCACCGGCACACTAATCCGTGCACTGGGCCTCTAGTAGAAATATAAGCGTAGGAATGATGTATTCTTAGAAGCCAGAGTTTTATAAAAATACTAAAGGCCTGATACATGAAATTTGTGAAAGAGTAGGCTTCCTTCCCCAGGCTGCCAGCACCAGCTTCCATCTGGCACCCAGGACCCAGGCTTCCCTCATAGCCCCGGCTTCGTCTGGAAGGTCATCTGGAAGAACATCCAGTCTAATTAGCATATTACACTTTTATTATTATAGATTTTGTCCTAATATTAAAGACATTAATTAATATTTCTAAATATTAATGAATTATTATGGTTCTGAAAATATGATGGTATCACTTTCTCCTACTACAATGTCTAACTTTATGGAATCATAGTACCCAATGTGCTCTGCATGTGACATTTAATGCAAACAAGTCTATCTACTCAGAATAACCAGGAATAAATAATTCATCAGTGATGCTACAGATGTCGAGGACATCCTCTATTGTTTCCATCTTTTAACAGAAATTAACTCCGAAGCTATCTGACTTGTTTCTATTTCTTCCAAAGAGCCTAAGTAGGTACTGCTGTTGATTTTTTTTTTTTTTACCTAGCTGTGGAGACATATCAGTGGCAGGGGACAAACAAAACAAAACTAATTTCACCTTGACTAGAACAGTGTTAGTTCTGGAATGAATAGATTTTATAAACATTCCTAAAACCCACAGGCATTTTCTTACTAATATGACACTGCGTGTAGAAAGCTGACTTAGAAATAGAAACGAGAATACTTTGTGCAGCCAAGGCTTGAGTGTTAAGTTCCTATTTACTCTTTTTGAAATTCTCAGTTATTTTCATCTCAGTTGGTTTGTTCTCTTTTTGCTATTGATTTGTTTTTTTGTCTCAATGTTAAAATCTATAGTAAGTTTTTGGCTTTTGTTTTATACCAGGCACTCTAGCATAAAACACTGGCATAGGACACTTATGGGGTAGGTGTTAGCCCATCCTTAATTATTTCTGGAGACGTTTAGATTCACAAAGGTTATGCCATCTATCCAGCCAGGTTCACAATGCTGTTAAATGATGGATCCATATTTATCTGACTTAAAAGCCTTATTTAATGTAATTCACTTTTATTCTGTTTGTGGCATCAATAAATCTTATGGATTTACTTGATTTTTGCTTAGTATTTGTATTTATATAAAGACCTCTTTTGTGGGTGTCGTCTCTCCCTATATATCAGGTGGGAGGTGTGTGGGTTGACTCAGAACAGCATAACCTGGGCAATTAGGTGGCTGGCAGGGTTTATTCAGTCAGGTAGTGCCAGTATTTTCCTAGCACTTCCACCTCCTTGCTTCTAGATGGAGTGACATGCCTACCTTACGCCAACGAATGTAAGCAGATGTAATGTGTGTTCTTCCAGGCTAAGCGGGTTATAAAGTGGGTTTGCTTTCTCCACCCTTTTTAAAACATTTTTTCTTGGCTTGTTATCAGTGAACTTTGAGAACTGAGTTCTGTATGGTAAACCTGGAGCAGTCACAAGAGACGAGGACACTAAAAGCATTTGAAGTGGAACTGGGCATCAAATAGAAACACCTGTTTTGAATTTTCCATTAATAAGAGTTGAACTTCTGACATCTTTAAGCCATTATATATCCCGGGTTGTGTTTGTTACAGCAGCTGTCCTCATCCTGATTTGGTCTGCAAAATATGTTCATACTCTGAACACTGTGTTATTGTTTTTCTGGTTGCTCATCACTAAGCACATTCTGTCCATTCCCTTTCATAGTGATTGATATAGGGAAGACAGACCACCAAGCGCTCAGAAGATGCAGAAATTCACCTTTATTCCAAAAGCAGCGCTGCTGGCTCAGGAGAATCTGTTCCCCAAAGCTGAGCTCTTTAGTTCTGCTAAACCTAGTCTTATATAGCCCTAGCTTCTGCTCCTGATTCCTGGTCTTTGTGTGGCTTTTCTAAAAGCTATTTTGCTGAAAAGTAGGTTGTAACAGACCCCTGGCTAACACCAGCTACTAACACCTGGGGCCTTGCCTTCGGTTCAAAGCCTCTGCACACTTATTGTTCTAGGATGTGGGTCTGCACGGTTCAGCAAGTGGAGGTTAGGCTGATTATAGATAAGCAAATATCCTGTTACTGCTGAGGTTCAGTTAAGCTGCCCTTACAGGGCCACTTGCTAGATCTATTATTTGCTTTAAAGTAATAGCCGTGCAGAGTAGTTTGGGGGTCCACCTGACATAGGACAAAAGTAGCTTTGATTCCTCCATTCATTCATGCATGCTTCGTTCCACAAATAGAACTGAGTATCATGCATGTTGGACGCCAAATGCGATACTATGCTCTCACCTCAAATAATAAGTAAGACGTGGTCCCTCCCTCAAAGAATCTACAACCTAGTTTTTAAAGTGGACATAAACAATGGAGCATTCTGGTGAGCCAGTGCCATGAGTTCTACAGTCAGCATGACTGAGTTTTAATCTTAGCTTCTTGACATAGCCCCAGAGTAATTTGATCAAAATTATGTAGCTGCTTTGTGACTTTATTTCCTCATACATAAGAGGGAATTATCATACAAATGTCATAGGGGTAATGTGAAGATTAATTTAGATTTTTGTAGAGTTCTTAGAATAGTTCTTAGTCACTTCTCAGAGGTCAGTAAGTGCTAGGTCATTATTAAATGTTGATACCAAGGTATATGCAGGAGCAGTGAACCTCCAACATTAGGGTTTACGTTCATCACTTGGGACTCATTAAAATTCAGATTTTAATTTGGATATTTGTAGTAGCATGTGAGATTCTGCATTTCTATCTAGCCCAGAGGATGTAGATATTTCTGGTCCAAAGACTACTATTTTGTGTAGCGAAATCTAGACAGTTGCTGCCCCATGGAATAGTTTTTGTAATGATGCAATGCTCTATATCTGCTCTTTCTAATATGGTACCCCTACTAACCACTTGTGACTAGTGCAACTGAGGAACTTAATTTGTATTTAATATTGACAAATGTGAATTTAATTGGGTATATGAGGCTAGTGGCTACTGTGTTCAACACCACATGTCTAGACCAAGAGTTCTTGACTGGATACATGTTCAAGCGAGGATCACTAACTAAGAACATGTGTTGAAGATTGGATTATATGATCATCAGCATAATAAAACATCTCTATAAGTTTGAAATTAGCTTGAAGACTACTAAGATAACTGTTTTTAGAGGCTCCATTTACCCTATTTTTGGTCAAATAGTGGACCAGGTTAGGGCTGGCTATACTTGTCAAACTGTGCCAGTTGGGAATGCTTTCAGCTCTGTGTAGTTGAAAACCCAAATTAAACAAATAAGTTCTTCTCTCCTGTAGAAAACAAGCATTCCAGGCTCAGGCAGGTGCTGATGTTTAGTCCAAATGATAAGCAGTGACCCCAGAGGCACAGTTGCTAGGTTCCTTCTCCTACACTTTTAGCCTCTTACTTATTGTCTACAAGCTTGTCTCACAGGCCACAGGCACTGATTCAGCTTCATGTGTCCATATGGAAAATGTTGAGAGTATCAATCAACCTGCATTTGTACCCTTTTGTCAGGGTATTTATATTTTGTTGTCTAGGGAGATTGGATTATTTTGTTGAGTACATTGTTGTCCCCCAAATCCCTGAAATGTTGGTAGCAAGTAAGAAGGAGGAATTGGTAATGATTAGATAACCAACAGTGTCTGTCACTCACACCAAATTATTATTCATATGTGATGATGAAGAAATACATTTTTTTAAAATAAGACTTTCATAAGATATAATATTTATATGTAATATAAATGAAAAACAGAAATTCATGAATGATAAAACTGGCATGAAGGATTGGCAGTGAACACTGAATCCATTGGAATGATAAATATAGATAAAATAATTATGGTTGCATATTGAATGAAAATCTTAATTTTTTTTTTGTAAAAAGCCTCATGATATCAAATGATAATTACTACTAATAGAGTGGGGAAAACAATTACAGATTCAACCAACATATATCAGGAGACTAGCAACATTGAAGGGTGGGAAAATGTAACTCACTGCCTATGAAGGTTTTTGAGAAACATAGTTTATGTGGTTAATTAATTATTTTATTAGAACAAAATTAAATGCAAATAGAGTGCAAATAGACTTGTACCTTCTAAATTACTGAAAAGGCTGAGGAACTCAGAGCAGGAAATGGATCAATTTTTAAAAAATAAAAAGAGCAAAAATAAAATAATAATAAAAATAAAATCCAGGCAGCACTAAGCTAAAAGCTTGAAATAAAATTACAATACACCAAGCCCATCTGTTATAAAAACAAAACAGAAATATAGCCTTTGGAAAAAAACTCAATTAAGCTCAAAGTGAAAAACTCTATTGTATGCCACATAGAGATTTAAATACATACACAGTAAAAGAATAAGCAAAGAAGGAAAGCCTATACACAAAATGACAAATAATACTAGTTATATTTTATAAAATATAATATATGCTATAGATAATAAAAATATTTGCTAGAATAAAGCTATTTTATCATTATGAGATGACTTTACAAAAAAATAATAATCTGAAGTTCTATGTAGGTTTGACATAACACTAAAATATAGATTAGAAACTACCAGAAATATTAGAAAATTTTAACAAAAACAATACTAATATAATGTTTTATTAGTCTTTTCTTAGGTTTTAATGAACTAAGTAAATAAAATGTTAGTAATATAGGGGAGTCCTGAATATTTTAATTGATGACCTAATAGAGATGTATCCTGAATACAAAGATACATGTTGGGATAGCTGGAGAATGAATTTAAATTAGTCATATTTTTGGACAATATAAAACTAGGAATGGGCCACTTTTACCATAACCTTAGAAAAATAATATCATAAGCTTTATTTCTAAGCATATATCTTTTGATTGGTATTTTTTAAAATATATTTTATTGATTTTTCACAGAGAGGAAGGAAGAGGGATAGAGAGTTAGAAACATCGATGAGAGATAAACATCTATCAGTTGCCTACTGGGGATGTGCCCACAACCAAGGTACATGCCCTTGACCGGAATCAAACCTGGGACCCTTCAGTCCTCAGGCTGACGCTATATCCACTGAGTCAAACCAGTTAGGGCTGATTTGTATTTTAATAAGTGAATTTTTGCAGGTGCTAAGTTTTATCAGAAGCTTTTTAAAGGACTATTGAAATGATAATTTTGACTTTTTATTAAGATGGTGCATTATATTAATAAAAATTTTAATAACATTTATAGAATGAAACCCATTGCTCCAGCTACGTGAAAATCCAAAAATACATTCAGATGAGCCATGACAAACTTCCATAGTGGGAGTGGAGCTAAAAGTTTATAAAACTATTAGTAAATATTTAGCTGTATACATTTAGGATTTAGCCATAATAAATACTTGAGATGATGAAACCATTTTCACTCCTTCCTCTTATTGAAAGGAGATATCTACACCAATAATAAACAAATATGTAAATTGACCATACCTCCACAATGCCCCCAGCCAATCAAGAGGGAATATCCAAATTAGTGGGACAAAGATGCAGCGGCCACAGAGCCAGCTAGAGTGGGCAGGAGGCTTGGGTCTCCCCCGGCGATGGAGGAAGCCAAGCTTCCCACCTGCCTGGACCGGCCGCCGAAGGAGAGGCCTGTGGGCGGCAGCCTGGAGCCGGCCTGAGCATGCGGGAGGCTTGGGTCGCCTGGGCCCGCCACTGAGGTAGGGGCCTGCAAATGGCCCTCAGCCCCTCACCCAGGCTGGCCAGACACCCCAGAGGGGACCCCGCACCCTGAAGGGGGTGTGGCCAGCCTTAAAACAGCCCTTAGCCCCTCACCCAGACTGGCCACACCCCCCCAGCAGGGACCCTCACCCCATGGGTCCGTGGCTGGCCTTCAAACTGCCCCAGCCCCTCACCCAGGCCAGCACCATCCCCAGTGGGGACTCCCACCCCAATGGGGGCGTGGCCAGCCTGCAAACCACCACAGGCCCCTCGCCCAGGCCTCCCAGCTCCCCAAGGGAACCGCCACCCTGATCCGGGCAAAGCAGCTGCCCCCCCCGCCCCCGCATCAGGCCTCTATACTAATAAAAGGGTAACATGCTAATTAGACTGGGAGACCTTCCAGGAGACCTTCCAGACATTCTTCTGGACAAAGCCATGGTGGCAGGGCCAAGGTTGAGGCAGTTAGGGGCCAAGAAGGGAGGGAATTTTGTGGGTGATTAGGGCAGAATGGGACGGCAGTTGTGGGTGATCAGGCCGGTGGGGGGGGGGGTG
>NW_005871128.1:809797-897634 GCF_000147115.1 Myotis lucifugus
TCGCCAGTCCATAACGAGCAAATACATTTCATTTGCGCATTCGCCGGCCCCCCTTTTTGTTGCCGCTAGCTCTCCTTCATATTTTCCACTCCCTACTCCCCTGTTCCTCTTTTTGCCACCCTGGCGGGATTTTCTTAAGCATCCACCTACCTCTCCGCGACTTTTCGACTCCCGCTATTGGCCCCTTTTTTTGGGGGCGGGGCGGAGTATTTTTTGTTTTTTGTGGGGATAGTATGGGAGTTGGGGGTGAGCCGGAGGCTCCCAGCTAAAGTGGGGTGGAGCCGTCCACCAGGTGTGACAGTGTGGGTGAGCAGTTTGGCAGGGACGGCAGTTGGTGGTGATCAGGCTGGCAGGGGGGGTAGTTGGGGGCAAGCAGGCTGGTGTGGAGGCAGTTGGGGTGAGCAGGCCAGCAGGGAGAGTGGTTAGGGGCAATCAGGCAGGCAGGCAGGTGAGCGGTTAGGAGCCAGCAGTCCCAGATTGCGAGAGGGATGTCCGACTGCCGGTTTAGGCCCAGCAGTCGGACATCCCCTGAGGGGTCCCGGATTGGAGAGGGTGCAGGCTGGGCTGAGGGAAACCCCCTCCTGTGCATGGATTTGGTGCACTGGGCCTCTAGTATAAAAATATTCAGTTTGACGATATTTCATAAGACATTATAAAGCAATTCCCTATTCATTACCACATGCTTCAAAACAAAGCATGCGCTCATTGCACACTTAAGGAAATACCAAATTGTTCTTTTAGGGAAGACTTATTACTTTAATGATCATTGTGCTTTGCAGTACACAGCAGAGAGGTATGCAGCCCAGTCCCCAGCAGACCCTCATCGTCGCCTGTTTCCCCCGTGGCACAATGACAAAGAGAAATAGCTCTGTCTTGAACAACACCTGCTATTTTCTCACGATAAACATGCCAAAGTGACATTTTCCTGTATCAATCTGGCTTTATGCATCTTCATTTTTAAGTGGATAAAATCTCTCTTCACTGCTTTTGAACAAAATATTTTTTATTCAATACCTTGGAATCTCTTAATAGCTTGCAAATGAATCATAGCAAACAACAGAAATGGCTAATTGGTAAGGCTGAGAAAACGGCCTTCAATCAAAATGCTTACGTGAATGAAATGGAAATCTTTGCATTCTTTTGTTGTTAATGTTAAACATATGCCGGATAAGATATCTGATATATGTCAACTGCACAATCATTAGCGACTCCTCTTCGCAAACCCAAGCCACAAAGTGCATCAGGCTGTTACTCTCCTGACAGGGTGCTTAGGGTGATTTCTAAACATAGAACATGCTATAAAGCACTTGCCATTCAAATCACTACATAGCCTGTGTCCAAAGGTCAACATATAATGAAACAAAAACCCAATCTCCAAGTCCAAGCTTCCATTCCCTTTCTGGCAAGGTCTCCTGATTTGAACACCCAGCTAAACATTTTCCCAAATGATGGCCCTATCACATCATCTGTTGATTTCTTCATTATCCATGGAAAAGCCACATTACCCACCGGTGCAATAGTATCTTTT
The DNA here is from genome assembly GCF_000147115.1 of Myotis lucifugus. Lineage (NCBI taxonomy): Eukaryota > Metazoa > Chordata > Mammalia > Chiroptera > Vespertilionidae > Myotis > Myotis lucifugus. The sequence goes on from NW_005871128.1 coordinate 811,326, forward strand.
AGTAATTCAGGTTAATAATTATCATCAACACATGGATGCAAATCAGGCAATTTGTTTGTTATGTACAGGCAAGTACAGCTCTTGAAACTAGTATTCTGCAAGGTGTATTTTATGGACAAGCACCGTTATAAATATACATATTCACAGTAGTCTAATGTGAAAGAACTAAGACTACCTATGTTTTCAAATAGTCCTGATTTTTGTAAGTGATGTGGAGTTTTTCACAATGTAGGAGAAAAACCAGTAAGTGTAACATCAGAAATCTGAATGTAGTTTCAATTTTACCAATTAGTTTTGGGCCTTCCAGGAATGGTTAAACTATTTGGGCCTAATTTTCTTACATATAATGCCAAGGTAGTGCTATTAACCTTCCTATATCATTTTTACATATTGAGTCTTCTAAACCCTAATATGGTATCTGAAATTTAGGTATTATTACCATTGTTGCTTTCATCAGTAATAGTGGTAACATGGTTCATAGTAGAATGATGGGATTGAATGTTTTGTTTTTGATTAAATAAGATTATGTCATTGAAAAACTCACCCTAGTCATGAGCAAACTATTACACTGAGGTTAATTTTATTGGTCTTTTACAGAGAGGAAGGGAGAGGGATAGAGAGTTAGAAACATTGATGAGAGAGAAACATCGAGCAGCTGCCTCCTGCACACTCCCCACTGGGGATGTGCCCACAACCAACGTACATGCTCTTAACCGGAATCGAACCCAGGACCCTTCAGTCCGCAGGCCGACGCTCTATCCGCTGAGCCAAACCGGTTAGGGCTACACTGAGGTTAATTTGATTTTAATGTCAATGTCTTAAATTTTTTTTTTGTTCTTATCAATATAATTAAAAATCTGACCAACCTGAAATTAAGCTTTCCAGTTCAAGAGAAATGAGTATTATTAAAACCAAGGATGTTTTATCAGGAGTCAATGCGCTCCCTTAACTTGGCTCTTTTCTCACCTGGGCTGGGAACATGTTGGCAGTGGTGCGGAACAGGTAGGGGAAGTGAAATTAGGGACTAAAATGACTGTCCTCGGTTATGCTCTGAATCGAATGTTTGTTGAAGATTTACAAAGAATATAGAGTGGAGCCCAATTGCAGGTACGGATACCTGGAGTGCCAACTGTGAATTGCTGTTTAATTAAGAGATGTTTATCAAAAAGTGCCCATCAGCCGATGAGTGGATTAGAAAACTGTGGTACATCTACACAATGGAATACTATGCTGCTATAAAAAGGAAGAAACTCCTACCATTTGCAACAGCATGGATGGAGCTGGAGAGCATTATGCTAAGCAAAATAAGCCAGTCAGAGAAAGATGAATATCACATGATCTCACTCATTTGTGGAATATAATGATCAACATAAACTGATGAACAAAAACAGATCCAGAGACAGAGAAGCATCAATCAGACCATCAAACCTCAGAGGGAAGGTAGGGGAGGGTCGGGGTAAGAGATCAACCAAAGGACTTGTATACATGCATGTATGCATAACCAATAGACACAGACACTAGGGGGCAGGGTGAGGGCAAGAGTGGGGGGCAATGGGGGGATAAGGACACATATGTAATACCTTAATCAATAAAGAAAAAGAAAGGGACACATATGTAATACCTTAATTTAAAAAAAAAAAGTTCCCTTAGGATCATTCTCTCAGGAAAGGGAAAAGCAGCAACAGTGGACAGAGGGAGAAGTTGAGCTGTGATTCAAGATCAGTGAGAGTCGTAGAGACCCCAGAGAAGCTCTGGAGCCAGATGACCCTTTAGAGTTGTTAGGCTTTGGATGGAGACAGCCTGCCTCTCTATGCAAGGATTGGTCCGTCATTGGATGTGAACAGCCCTGGGAGAGGTATGACTTTTCTGAAAGCGGCTGAGCAATCCTGAAGGGGCAGGCCGCGGAAGGCTAGCTGCCCACACACTCCCAGCAGCTGGAGCCGTGAGTCCCTCCTTGAGAGGGAATCTGGATACATCACAGGGACCACAACAAGCCCCCATTAGCGGCAGAGAAGAGGGGAGAAATAAAAATTAGTAGTTATTTTATATTTATGGGGTTTCAGGTACTAGACCGGACATCGTCTTGGTCACCTCATTTAATTATTACAAATCTCTATGTGTTTAAGTGGCTACTTTATTTCATAGACAAGAAAACCCAGGTTCAGAGAAGCTGAGTAGTTTTCCCCAAATCACAGGGCTAGGAAGTGGCCAAAGAAAGGTTGCTTGAGAGGAGGGTTCACATCATGAACTAGTGCCCAGTCCTGCCACTGGAGGAGAGATAGCAAAACAAAGTCAGGATTCAAACCTATAAAGGATTAGCTCCCAAACACATCCTATCCCTATTATCACTACATAACTAAATGTTCTATCTGACATTTTTTCCTTGAAGATTATTGAAGTGAAAAAAAAATTAATGGTCATTCAGCCAAACACACATTCTGGATTAACTTTAGTGGGTCTTTTACAGTGCAGAGAATTTCTAAAAAGGCTAAATAGTAATCAGAAAAATATTTCAACATTACAAAACAATTTCCTTGGTTTTTGTGCATATTTCAAACAAAGTCTAATGGAAAAAATAATGAGGAAGATAGCTGACTCAAATATTCACGGTCCAAAAGCCAATTACCATTCCTGTGGTGTACTTCACTGCTTAATACAGCAGAACAGTCTTATTTTTCCAAGGGAAGTGATGTTTTATGAAATGAAAAAGATTCTTATCAGTTAAATCAATTGAGTTCCAAATTGCAAGCTTTTCTAATATGTCTTCAATAACACAGGGAAAGGGAAGCAGAAATATCTCCATAGGAAAATTACAGTAAACGTCAACAACTCATAATAATTGCCTCTCTCAAAAGCTGGTACAATGCCAGGTAGTAAATTATTTTAAAATTAGACTTCATTTTTCCACGTATTTTATTTAAACTAATCATTTAGATTGCTAATTATATATTTCCACTAAGCCTGTTCTTTGAAGCATCCAAGCAAGGATTATTAACCAGAAGCTTTCAAATGATAGATTTAGAAAGATATCATTAAAACAAATAAAATAAATATGAATGGAAGAACATAGTCCATATTTTAATAATGAAAAGGGGGAATGTCTTTAATTTTTTTCTTGGCTATATAATACTTCTCTTACTATAGGAATTCTACTAACTTGGAAATAGGAATAACACCAGTCCATTAACTGTCTCTATGTTAATAAAATGCAGCATCTTTCATATTCATTGTGTAAAACAGTGACACACTTTGCTGCACAAAACACTTGGGTTTAAGGCAAGCCAACTCTAATTAATGGAAGTGTAATTTATATCTAAGATGTGGGCTTGAAACTGGCTGTGCCACTTACTAGCTGTATGACATAACATGAGGCAGCATCTCTCTGCACTTCAGTTTTCTTATTTTCAAAATGAATATCTAAAAACTAGAGGCCCAGCACACGAAATTGTGCGCGGGTAGGGCCTCTAGGCCTAGGCTGCAATCAGGGCCATTTTCCGCCTGCTCACCAGTCCCTGGCCGCTGCTGCCGCCACCAGCCAGCCAGTTCCCCTTCCAGGCCCTCATCCTGCCCCGCCACCACCGCCAGCCAGCCGGTTCCCCTCGCCAGCCCCCCACCTCATAGCGACTGGTCGAGCAGTCATTCTGGTCGTTAAGCTTATGGTCTGGCCTTTTATTATATGGGACTAGAGGCCCAGTGCACAAAAATTTGTGCACTCGGGGGGGAGTCCCTCAGCCCGGCCTGTACTCTCTCGCAGTCTGGGACCCCTCGGGGGTGACCATCTGCTGGCTTGGGCCCGCTCCCCGGGGGATCGGGCCTAAGCTGGCAGTCAGACATCCCTCTAGCAGCCTGGGAGCCCTCGGGGGATGTCCACTTGTCAGCGGGGAGCAGGCCTAAGCTGAAGTCAGACATCCTTAGTGCTGCTGAGGAGGTGGGAGAGGCTCCCGCCACCACCGCTGTACTGGCAGCCATCAGCCTGGCTTGTGGCTGAGCAGAGCTCCCCCATGTAGGAGTGCACTGACCACCAGAGGGCAGCTCCTGCATTGAGCGTCTGCCCCCTGGTGGTCAGTGTGTGTCATAGTGACCAGTCATTCCCAGTCTTTCTGCTGTTAGGATCAGTTTGCATATTACCCTTTAATTATATAGGATAGAGGCCTGGTGGATGGGTGGGGGCCGGCTGGTTTGCCCTGAAGGGTGTCCGAGATGAGGGTGGGGGACCCGCTAGGGTGCCTGGCCAGCCTGGGTGAGGGGCTGATGGCTGTTTGCAGCTGATCACACCCCCTTCAGGGTGGGGGTCCCCACTGGAGTGCCTGGCCAGCCTGGGTGAGGGGCTGATGGCTGTTTGCAGGCTGGCCACACCCCCTTCAGGGTGGGAGGTCCTGCTGGGGTGCCTGGCCAGTCTGGGTGAGAGGCTGATGGCTGTTTGCAGGCTGGCCATGGCCCCCAGCCACCCAAGCTCCCAGTGGTGGCTGGCTGGAAGCAGGTATCTGGGATTTATTTATCTTCTATAATTGAAACTTTGTTGCCTTGCGCAGAGGCCACAGCTGGGAAGCTTGGCTTCCTCCATTGCCAGGGCAACCAAGCCTCCTGCTTGCTCCAGCTCCGTGGCTGCCGGCCGCCATCTTGGTTGGTTTAATTTGCATATAGTCACTCTGATTGGCTGGTGGGCATGGCTTGGGGTGTAGCAGAGGTGCGGTCAATTTGCATGTTTCTCTTATTAGATTAGATAACTAAGCCTCCTTAGTGTTAGGAGGAGGATGCATTTGGTTAATACTTATGAAATAACCTCTGTAAACATGAAATCCTAATGACTATGCATAATGTAAACTGTGTTCCTATGGGAAAATATTAAGTAAATTGGCCAGTAACAGTATAGGAGAGACTTTTCCCAAACTCTTGCCAACACAAGTACAAAACCCAAACTTTTCTATTTGTCTTTCATTGATTTTGAGTGAGGCTGGGCGACTTGGCAGAGGTTTAATTTATAGAGAAAGACATAATAGAAAAGTGTGACAAGAATGGAATAACACTTCTTTTAATGACAAAAAACCACCTGTAAACTACCAAATATTCTGCAGCTTCTGAATTTATAAAGATTTTCATATGATAGATGGAAAATGATATATTTTGTTTTAGTTTATGCTTCATTGATTTTGAGTGAGGCTGGGCGACTTGGCAGAGGTTTAAAACATCTTTCTGCCATTAACTGCGTGCTCTTGACCTTTGGTGTGTTATTTTCTTGTACACATTAATTTACAAGAGCTCTTCAAGGACTTTCATTGACATTTAATGTGTCAAATATTTTGGCCAATTAGATTTTCTCTCTTCACTTTGTGTGTATTATTTTTGTCAGAAAGATATTTTAAGTTTATGAAGTCAAGTTATATTTTCTTTATGGCATCAAGCTTTCACTATCACTCAGCAATGGTTTCCCCTATATTTACAAAATATTTTCTCCTGTATTTTTCTCTAGTGCCTTGTGTTTTCATTTCTATTTTTTACACAGTTTCCTTTTTAAAACTGAGACTTCATTGACCTGAGACTTCTTTTGACAGACAAGATGAGATAAACTCACCACAGCCTATCTCTCCCACTGATTGTTAGTAAAAAATATGAAGAAAATACAGAAGGATGGTACTGGCATGAAGGCATACATATAGAGCAATGAAAGAGAACAGAGAGCCCAGAAATAATCCATGCTTATATGGTCAACTGTTATTCAATAAGGGAGCCAAGATTACACAAGGGGAAAAGATTGTCTTCAGAAGGGGGTATTGTGAAACTGAATAGCTGCATGTAAGGAATAAAATTGAAACCTTGCTTACAAATACACAAAATGGCCCTGGCTGGGTGTCTCAGTTGGTTGGAGCATTGTCCAGTACACCAAAAGTTTGTGGGTTCAATCCCATGTAAGGGCATGTGCAGGCAGCAACCACTTCATGTATCTCTCACATTGATGTTACTCTCTTTCTCTTTTTTCTCTCTTTCCCTTTCTCTCTCTCTAAAATCAATACATGAAACTGTAAAACTCCTAGAAAAAAACCATAAAAGAAAAGCTAATGACACTGATCTTAGCAATGATTTTATGGATATAACTTCAAAAGCACAGGCAATAAGCCCTAGCCAGTTTGGCTCAGTGGATAGAGTGTTGGCCTGTGGACTAAAGGGTCCTGGGTTCGATACCAGTCAAGGGCACATTCCTGGATTGCAGGTTCTATTCCTGGCCTGATTGGGGAACATGTGGGAGGCAATCAATCTATGTGTCTCTCTCACATGGATCTTTCTCTTTTTCTCTCTTTCCCCCCTACCTCCCTACTTCCATTATCTCTGAAAATCAATGGAAACGATATCCTTAGGTGAGGATTAACAAAAAAAGAAAAAATATGTACTATATCAGCAATTTTCAACCGTTTGCCGCAAGAAGCACATCTAATTTTTTTTTAAACATGCAATACCTGACTGTTTAGTCAAGAGCACTGACCTCATTTCCCTTAGATTGTCAAGTAAAAAAATGACAACAGCCAACACAGAAAGAGCTGTCTGGTGTGAATGAATCAAAATTATACCTATTTTTTTGGTCAGATCAACAAAAAATACAGTTTTTGGTGTGCTGCAGAATTTTAGCAATTAGTGCGTGTGTGCCATGAGATGGAAAAGGTTGAAAATTGATACACTATATAAATATAATAGAATAAAATTCAGATTAAAAATGAATTTATTCTGCCATATGTGACAATATGGCTGAAGCTTGATGACATTATGCTACATGAAATGAGCCAGTCACAGAAAGACAAATACTTTATATTTTCACTTATATGAGGTTTTTAAAATAGTCAAATTCATAGAATCAAAGAATGGAATGATGGTTGCCAAAAGCTAGGGGGAAAGAGGATTTGGGAAGTTACTAATCAAAAGGAATGAGGTTTCAATTAAGCAAGATAAATAGTAACTGACTGGGAAAAAAAAGAAGAGCTTATTAGTTTGAGCACCCACTGACCCAGTTGCTGCTGGCCTAGAAATGGTAGTTGGCTTCACCAGCCTTTTAAAGCATGATACATTAAAGTGGGAGACTCATGTAGCTATCTCAATTATTGGAACTAATTGTCAAACTGAAAAAGTTTAAGAGAGTGGAGAAAGCCATACTAGAAAAGTGAGACAAGAATGAAATCACACTTCTTTTAATATCAAAAACAAAACACAGAACCTGTAAACCACAAAATACTCTGCAGCTTCTGAATTTATCAACAAACTGTAGTACAATCATACAATAAAATACAACTCAGCAACAAGGAGAATGGATTATGTATAAATGCAACAACATGGGTCCATATCCAATACATTACGTTTAATCAAAGAATCCAGACTCACAAAACTACATGCTATGTGATTCTGGTTTCCAGGGGGCAGCAGTGGGGAGAGTGACTGACTACAAGAGGCAGCACAGAGCATTCTGCAGGGTGACAGGACTCTTGTTGATTGTGGTGGTGGTTGACATGGGGTTACATGACTCTCTGCATTTGTCAAAACCCATTGAAATATATACCACAAAGTAATTTTTCCTTTATGTCAATTAGGGGGAAAAGATTAAAAAGCCAAAACACATCAGTGAGTAAATTTTTTAAATTTATTTTGGTAAGGTTAGTAAGGTAGTTCTCCCAGTTTATTTTTTTTATGTCTTTGGCTTTTGAATTTTTTTCAACATCTTTATAAAACATTTAGTGTTTTCCATTTATTGATCAAGATGTGGATTTTAGTTTGTAATATATGCATTGAGCTTTTTGTTCTGTACTTTGTATTTTATCCCTCTTTTATTTCCAATAGTCAAATTCATAGAATCAAAGAATGGAATGATGGTTGCTAGAGACTAGGGGGAAAGAGGATTTGGGAAGTTACTAATCAAAAGGCATGAGGTTTCAATTAAGCAAGATAAATTTTAAGCATTTTAAATAATTTTCAGAGTTAACCTTCCTCATGTATTTTTAAGAGATTTCTTTATTTGCAAGAAGTTTTTGTTTTCCAATATGAAATATAGCATATTTTTAGTTTAAAATATATCCTGTATTATGCCAACAAATGAAGTTTCCAATTACCTTTTCTCCTGTCACTACATAGGTATATGTATTGGGTAAATAGAATTCTGGAGACCCGAGCATCATTGTTAATATAATTCCAACCCTACCTTGGTCCCATTTTACAACAAAAATACCAAATGAAAATGTAGAATACTATGAGAAGAAATAATATAAGTATGTCTGAATCAGACAATACATCTTTTCCAAGCATGGATTTATAAAGAAGTTAATTATCCTACAAAGTGCAGCTTTAAGCAAGGTATTTATTAATTAATTAATTTATTTATTTATTTATTTATTTATTTATTTCGCTTTTGCAGTAAATGTCCTTCAAACATTCTTAGGGCCCAAGGTAAGTAAATTATTATGCAGGATAAAATAAGAGGATATGAAATTATGTATGTGTTTATTATGGATATATATTTTTTTATGATACTTTTTAGATTGGTATATTAAGAGCAGATGGGATAAAGTGTTAATGCATCATTTCACTTTCAGGAAATTTAATATCAATGAGATGTTCTTTTAAGTATATATTTAACTGAGTAGAAAAACATTTTCTCCACTTGCATTGCTTTCACAGTAGTCAATATATGCATTGTGCATTTTGATTGAGGAGTACTGTGTTGTATTAAATGGATTGGTGGGGCCAGACTAGTTATGGATCTGCAGGGTGAGGGCAGAACTGCCGTGTGAAATCCCCCAGGCAGGCTTCCTTCCTAACTTAGAAGCAGAGGTCTAAGGATAAAATCTGCCAAGCATAAGCTAATTATGCATGTGTATAAGATGTCTAGGAATGAGGAAACAGGGCTTTAGAAATAGAGGGTCTGAAGGCTAAAGGAAGACTTTTACCTTACCAATGCAGGGGCTGTGTTTATGCTTGCAGGCAGTGTGGGGAGGAATAAGGCAGGAGTGGATATGGGTCCTGTTGATGCTTGTGGGAGTGGAGAAGTATAGAAGAAGGCCACTCCAATGAGGAAAAAAGGTCAAAGCCAGCCTCCTTTTTTTGTTTGTTTAACTAGATCCTATGTAGGGATCACAGCACATCTCATAAGTGCTAAGTCTTTTGCTCACTTTCACATAATTTTGTTTTATCAGCTCCCCTTAGACCAGGAGCTGACAGGTGAGGCCATGGAGTCTGCTCAGGGAATACTCATGTGCAAGCTCCCCTGGATTTGGGGTCTTAGTCACTTCATTGTTCTCCCATACCCATCTCCCTCACCTTCATCTCCTTTGTCAGCCATTAGCTTTTCTATATCTATGAGTCTGTTTCTGTCCAGTTTTCATTTGTTTTGTTTGTTTTTAGATTCTACATATAAGTGAAATCATTAGATATTTGTCTTTCTTTGTCTGACTTGTTTCTCTTAGGATAATACCCGCTAGCTGTATCCATGTTGTTGCAAGTAGCAAGATTTCATTCTTTTATTACATTATGTGTGTATATATATATATATCTATGTATGTATTTGTGTACATATATACCACATTTTCTTTCTTCATTCATGTATCTATGGACACGTAGGTTGCTTTCATATCTTGCCTATCCTATCTAATAAAAGAGAAACATGCAAATTGACTGTACCTCTGGGACACCCACAAGCCACGTCCACCAGCCAATCAGAGTGACTATGCAAATTAACCCAACCAAGATGGCAGCTGGAGGCCACGGAACTGGAGCAAGCAGGAGGCTTGGATTGCCCCGGTGATGGAGGAAGCCAAGCTTCCCACTGGCCCTGGCCTGCTGTGGCCTCTGCTCAAGGCTACACAGTTTCAATTATAGAAGAAAAGTAAATCCCAGATACCTGCTTCCAGCCGGCCTGGCCTCCGCTCACAGAGGTCCTGGAAAGAAAAAAAAAAAGGAGAGGCTGGGAGTTTGGGTCGCTGGGGGGCTTGGCCAGCCTGCAAACAGCCATCTCACAGAGGTGCTGGAAAGAAAAAAAAAAAAAAGGAGAGGCTGGGAGTTTGGGTCGCTGGGGGGCTTGGCCAGCCTGCAAACAGCCATCAGCCCCTCACCCAGGATGGCCAGACACCCCAGCGGGGATCCCCACCCTGAAGGGGATGTGGCCAGCCTGAAAACAGCCTTCAGCCCCTTACCCAGGCTGGCCAGGCACCCCAGCAGGACCCTCACCCTGATCCAGGACACACTTCATGGCAAACCAGCTGGCCCCCACCCATGCACCAGGCCTCTATCCTATATAATTAAAGGGTAATATGCAAATTGACCCTAACAGCAGAATGACTGGGAATGACTGGTCACTATGACACACACTGACCACCAGGGGGCATATGCTCAATGCAGGAGCTGCCCCCTGGTGGTCAGTGTGCTCCCACAGGGGGAGCTCTGCTCAGCCACAAGCCAGGCTGATGGCTGCCAGTACAGCGGTGGTGGCGGGAGCCTCTCCCACCTCCTCAGCAGCTCTAAGGATGTCCAACTGCAGCTTAGGCCTGCTCCTTGCTGGCAAGTGGACATCCCCCGAGGGCTCCCAGGCTGCCAGAGGGATGTCTGACTGCCAGCTTAGGCCCGATCCCCTGGGGAGCCAGCAGGTGGAAATCCCCCGAGAGGTTCCAGACTGCCAGAGGGCACAGGCTGGGCTGAGGGACCCCCCACAAGTGCACAAATTTTTGTGCACCGGGCCTCTAGTTGTAAATATTACAATGGATATAGGTGTGCATATATCTTTTCAAATTAGTGGTTTTCATTTTCTTTCTATAAACACCCAGAAGTGGGATTACTGAGACATATGAGAGCTCTATTTTTTACTTTTTGAGGACCCTCCATACTGTTGTCCATAGTAGCTGCACTAATTGATAATCCCACCAACAGTACACAGCATTCACTTTTCTCCACATCCTCACCAGCACTTGTGATTTCTTGATTTTGTGACGAAAGCCATTCTGACAGGTATGAGGTAATATCTCATTATGGTTTTGATTTGCTTTCCCTAATATGTTGAACATCTTTTCATGTCTTTTGGCCATCTATAAATACTCTTTTGGAGAAATGTCAATTCAGTCCTCTGCCATTTTTTTTAATTGGCTTGTTTAATTTTTTGGTGTTAAGTTATATGAGTTTCTTATATATTTTGGATATTTACCCCTTATCAAATGTATCATTGGCAAATATCTTCATCCTTTTTATAGGTAGTCTATTTTGTTGATGGTTTCCTTTACTGTGCAAAAGCTTTTTAGTTTGATGTAGTCCCAGTTATTACTTTTTTTCTTTTGTCATCCTTCCTCAAGGTGACATATCCAAAACGATTGCTAAGACTGATGTCAAGGAGTTGATGGCCTGTGTAGGAGTTTTATGGTTTCAGGTCTTACATTGAAGTCTTTAATATAGTTCTAGTTTATTTTTTATATGGTGTAAGAAAGAGGTCCAATTTCATTTTTTTGCATGTATCTGGACAGTTTTCCCAGCACTCGTTATTGAATAGATTATCTTTACCCATTATGTATTCTTACCTCCTTTGTCATAGATTAATTGACCATACAAACAAATTTTATTTCTGGGCTCTCTGTTCTCTTCCATTGATATGTTTTGATTTATTGCAGTTTTGTAGTATAGTTTGATATCAGGGACCATGATGACTCTTACTTTGTTCTTTCTCAAATGCTTTTTGTTGTTGTTGTTGTTGTTTATTTGTTTAATATTTGGAGTCTTGTGTAGTTCCATACCTATTTTAGCCTTACTTGTTTTAGTTCTGAGAAGAATGCCATTGGTATTCTAATAAAGGTTGCATTGAATCTGTATATTGTTTTAGTTAGTAAAGACAATTTAATAATATTAATCTTTCTAAACCATGAGCATGTTATATCATTCAATTTATTTAAATCCTCTTCAATTTCTTTCTTTAATATCTTATAGTTTCAGAGTACAAGTCTTTCACCTGTTTGATTAGATATATTCCAAAGTATTCTATGCCTTCTGATGCATTTGTAAATTGGATATTTTCTTAATTTTTCCTTCTGATTGTTCATTACTGGTCTATAGAAACACAACAGATTTTGGTGTATCGATTTTGTATCTTGCAACTTTACTCAATCTACTTATTAGTTATAATAATTTTTGGTGGAGTCTTTAAAGTTTTCTATGTAGAGTATCATGTCATCTGCAAATAAGGAGAGTTTTCCTTTTCCTTTATGATTTTGGCTCATTTTATTTCATTGTCTTGTCTGATTACTGTGGGTAGAACTTCCCATACTAAGTTAAATAGAAATGATAGTGAGTATTCTTGTATTGTGCCTAATCTTAGAGGGAAAGTGTTTAGATTTTCATCATTGACTATGATATTAGCTGAGGGTTTGTCATAAATAGTCTTTATTATGTTGAGATATATTTTTTCTTTAACCTCCTTTTTAGAGTTTTTAATCATAAAAGGATGTTGAATTTTGTCAAATGCATTTTCTGCATCTAATGAAATAATCATATGATTTTTATCTTTTATTTTTTTAATGAGATGTATCACATTGATTGATTTAAGGATGATGAACCAACATCTCAACCCTGGGATAAATCCTACTTGATCATGATGTATAAATATTTTACTGTATTGTTGAATCTGGTTTGTTAATATTTTGTTCATAATTTCTGAATTTATGTTTATCATGATATTTCTTTTTGTATTGACTTGGTTTTGGTCAGGGTAACTTCATTGAATAAGGTTGAAAACATTCTTTTGTATTCAATTGTTATGAAATAATTTAAGAAAAATAGGTATCAATTTTCCTTTAAATGTTTGGTAGAATTCACTTGTGAAACCATCTGGTATTGGAATTTTATTTGATGAAAGTTTTTCAATTACTTTTTCAAATTCATTGCAAAGAATTGTTCAGTTTAGATTTTCTACTTCATCTTGGTTCAATCTTGTCAGTGTATATGCTTCTGAAAATTTTTCCATTGCTTATAGATTGTCCAATTTATTGGCATATAATTGTTAATAGCATTCTTTAATGGTTCATTGTATTTCTGTGGTATCAGTTGTAACTTCTCTTTTATTTATGATTTTATTTACTTGGCTTCTCTCTCTTTTTTCCACTCAATGAGTTTGGCTAAGATTTGCCAATTTTGTTTATCTTTTCAAAGAACCAGCTATGAAAAGAGCTGGTTTTATATATATACTAGAAGCCTGATGCACGAAATTCGTGCAAGGGGCTTGGCCCTCACAGCCCTGGCTACCTCGGCCCTCACAGACCCAGCTGCCTCGTGGCCCCGCGGCCCCGCGGTCCCATCCACTGGTCATTCCAGAAGGTCATTCTGCCGTCCGGTCTAATTAGCATATTAGCTCTTTATTATATAGGATATATATTTTTTAAATTTCTATTTCATTTATCTTATTTATTTTCTTTCTTCTGTTTACTTTGGGTTTTGTTTGTTCTTTTGCTAGTTCTGTTAAGCTATATCTACAGCAGTATGTTTTAAGTGCATAGGCGTTTAAGTGCAATATATTCTAAAAGGAATATATTTTTACTCTCCCCTTCACGTTTTATGTTTTTGATGTTGTATTTTATATCTTTTTGTGTTGTGTGTCTCCTCACTGCTTATTGTAGTTTGAGTTGAGTTTGGTACTTTTCTTTTTGGCCTTTTTAAATGTTTGATTTGCTATATTTGTTAAATATTTGACTTTACCTGTGTGATATTTTTCATTTCTCATATTTTCTTGTTTATAGTTATGGCTTTTCCTTTTCTGCTTAAAGATGACCCTTTAACATTTCTTGTACAGCTGATTTAACTGTGATGAACTTCTCAAGTTTTTGCTTGTCTGGGAAACCCTTAACTTGATGTGTGTCTTTTTGGGTTCACCTTGTTTGAAGTCCTGTGCTCCTGGACCTTGATGTCTATTTCCTTTCCCAGGTTAGGAAAGTTTTCAGTCACTATTTTTTAAAATAAAGTTTCTATTCCTTTCCTTCTTTCTTCTCCTTCTGGGATCCTTATATAATGTTTGTGCCCTCTATGTTTTCCCAGAGGTACTTTAAACTATTCTAATTTTTTAAAATACTTTTTCTTTATGCTCTTTTGACTGGTTGATTTCCACCTGTCTTCAAGGTCATTTACCTGTTTTTCTCTATTAGTTTATCTGTTGTTGAGTTCTTCTATATATTTTTTATGTCAGTTATTGTATTTTTCACCTCTGCTTGGTTCTTTTATTATACTATCTAACTCTGATGAAGTTTTCCCTAAGTTCGTCTATTTCATTCTCAAGTTTGGTGAGCATGCTTATGACCATTTCTTTGAATTCTTTATTAGGCAAATTATGTGTCTCTGTTTTTTAAGGCATTTTTCTGGGGATTTTTCTTGTTTCTCTATTTGAGTGATATTCCTTCCTCTGCCTTTTCATTTTGTTTGTCACTCTGTTTGTTTATATTGCAAAGGATAAAGGGGTCATGTAGTAAATCTGACAAGTTCAATGATGACTGAAAATATGATCATAAATTCCTAACTGAGCGGGTCATGGTGGTTAGTCATGCCCCAGGCCTATAACTTTGTTTATAAAAGGTTTATCTTTTACTTAAGCAAGCCCTGTCTATTGTTCTTGTACATCTAGGTTAACATACCTTTGAAATGCCAGAGTAATTCTCTTTTCCACACCCCTCAGAGGCCTAACAACTCCCAAAAGAGCACATTATTTTGTTGCCTGTATACCACCTATATTTACTGTAAATGTTAAATGTTAGCTATTCTGTACCCACCAATGTAAAAGAAGTATGTATCTCTCCATTTTATTATTTATGCCATCATAGAGATTCCCCCGTCTTGTTTTCTCCTGCTTCCTTAATCTATCACCAATGTATTTCATGTAATCTTCCTTATGTTCCCTCCTTTGCTTCCAAATGTATTAAAAGAACTGCAAAACTATCATTCTCTACAGCATATTCTCAGTCCCTTGAGATTTTTCTTCTTAGCTAAATAAATTCATAAAATTTTCTGTATGTTTAAATGTTCTTATGTCAACAATATGAATTAGATAAATAGCTATATCTTCCTGTCTTAAAAAAATGGCCTTGTATAGAAGCAGCCACTGTGTGGACTGTCTGGCAGGTGGTTTTGGCAGGCTGGTTAGAGCCAAGCAGGTCCCTACAGACCAGCTCTAGGCATGGAGGCCAGTTGTGTGTAGTTGTGCCTTGTTGATCCTGCTTATCCCCTTCCTTTGGAGCCAAAATGGACTTGGGTGATATGTCTAGAAATGAGATCTGGTAACCTTACAGGTAGACCCAAGCACCGGACAGAATTCCTGCACACACTATGGAGGTGGAGGGGTATATATACATGTATTAGAGGCCTGGTGCATGAAATTCGTGCATGGGTAGGGTCCCTAGGCCTGGCCGGCGATCAGGGCTATCTGTGGGGCAACCAGTGGGGCAAGTGAGGGCCCCCACTGGCACCCACCTTGCCCAGCCTGGTGTCACCCACACACTGGCCCTGCCCCTGCCACCGCTGCCAGTGACCCCCTCTTTGGGGCAACTGGCAGGGCGATCGGGGGGGGGGCCCTGTTGGCACCCACCTTGGCTGGCCTGGGGCCTGCGGGCTTGGGGCAGCTCCTGCATTGAGCATATGCCCCCTGGTGGTCAGTGCGTGTCATAGTGACCAGTCGTTCCACTGGTCATTCTGCCGTTGGGTTGATTTGCATATTAGGCTTTTATTAAATAAGATAATGGTGCTCACTGGCCCCTCTGACCTTAGAAAATTCCTGAAGTTTCCAGAATGCTCCTACTGCTCCCATCCTTATCTACATGGTCTTCCTCTTGTTTGTTTTACCAAAAGTGGTCGTTTGTTTAAGTGACCTCAGTGTAGGCTGTGTGTGCCAGATAGCTTTGGAAGACTGGTTTCAGCTAGGCAGAAACTATGGTGCTTGGGGAGCTGGCTTGTTGTGTGCCCCAGTGGCTTTAGCCTGGGAGGCCAGGTGTGTTTGGTGATGCCCTGTTGATCCTGCTTGCTCCCTTTCTTAGAGCCAAAAGGCTCTGGTTAGTGTGGCTGAAAACAAGTTGCACTGATCTTACAAGGAGGCCAAAGCACCCAAATTAAAGTCCTACCATTTTACGGAAATGGAGGGGATGTAAACAGCGGCATTTGCTAGTATCTCCAGTCTGGAAAGTTCTTGCAGATCTCTGTGGGCTCCTGTGGTTTCCCAGCCTTCTCTATTCAGTCTCCTTCTGTCTTTTGTTAAGATGTTGTTCATTCAAGCCTCAGTTGTCTCTCAGAGTAATTGCTCTCTAATACATGTAAATTACAGTTGGCTCATGGGAGGGGCAAGTTCAGGATCCTCCTATGCTGCCATCTTGGGCCTCCCAATGCTGAACATTTTTTAATGATCCCTCCATATTTAAATTACCCACAAAACTTTATATTAATTTGATTGTACTTTGAAAATATTTTTTTATAATATGGGTAGTAACATGTGATATTTAAAATAGGAATAGATAGTAATATATATTTACATGTATAAAATATATATTCAGCATATAATTATTACATACTATACTATATATTTATTTTGTTATATAATATAAAATTATATAGTATGTTCTACATCCTATGCTTTATATTATTATATATCATAGCTGACATTCATATACTTAAAAATCTTAATATCTATAATTATACACTGTATAATATACTGTACAATACACTGTATAATATATATATTATACTGTTGGGGTTGAATTGTGTCCTCCAAAAAGGTATGTTGATGTTCTAACACCTATGAATATGACCTTATCCTATATAATAAGAGAGGACTATGCTAATTAGCCATTACGCCCTGAGGCGTAATGACCAAGCATGTCACGACAGGATCACGGATCAGCAGGAGGGTGGGCCAGTGAGGTACAAGTGGGCTGTTGAGAGCTACAGGAGGGGTCAGGGCAGCAAGCTATGAGGGGGGCGGGGGCAGGAGAAAGAGGGTGGGAGAACTACAGGAGGGAGGGGCAGCAGACGGAGAGCTCCAGGAGGGTGGCAGCGACCTACTGGCTAGATGCGGGCGGCAGAGAGCTACAGGACGGGGCAGAGCAGCAAGCAAGTGGGAAGCTGAGATTTATAGGAGAGGGCAGGGCAACGGCTATGAGGAGGGGCGAAGAGCTACAGGAGGGTGGCAGCGACCTCCTGGTGCATGGATTCGTGCGCAGGGCTACTAGTTTTAAAATAAGATCTTTGCAAATGTAATCAAGATATAAATTAAGCCTGACCTGCATAGCTCACTGGTTGAGCATCGACCTATGAACCAGGAGAACAAGGTTCAATTCCCAGTCAGGGCACATGCCCAGGTTGCGGGCTGGATCCCCAGTGAAGGACCTGTAGGAGGCAGCCGATCAATGATTCGCTCTCATCATTGATGTTTTTTATCTCTTTCTCCCTCTCCCTTCCTCTCTAAATCAATCAAAATATCTATTTTTTTTAAAGATATAAATTAAGACAAGGTCAGTTAGGAGTAGGGTGGACCCTTGATCTAGTATGACTGGTGTCGTTATAGAAGAGACACAGAGACAGACACATACAGAAAGGAGAATGACATATGAAGATGAAAACAGACACACAAGAAGAACATTGTGTATGGATGGAGGTGGCAAAGATTGGGGTATTGCATTTATAATCAAGAAATGCCAAGGATTGCCAACAATACCTGAAGCTGAGAAAAAGAATAATACATTATTGCTCCTAGGGTCTTTAGAGAAGGCATGGCCCTGCCAACACCTTGATTACAAACTTTGAGTCTCCAGAACAGTGAGAAAAATATATATATATATATATTGTTTTATGACACACAATTTGGGGTACTTTGTATTTGCAGCTCTAGGAAACTAATACATATATATATATATATATATATATATATATATATATATATATATAATGTATTTTATTGATTTTTACAGAGAGGAAGGGAGAGGGATAGAGAGTTAGAAAGATCGATGAGAGAGAAACATCGATCAGCTGCCTCCTGCACACCCCCCACTGGGGATGTGCCCGCAACCAAGGTACATGCCCTTGACCGGAATCGAACCTGGGACCCTTCAGTCCGCAGGTCGATGCTCTATCCACTGAGCCAAACCTGTCAAGGCTATACATATATTTATTATAGGCTCATATATAATGTAAAAATTTTAGTATATATATAAATATATAGTTTCATGTACATATATACATATATAAATGTATAGATTTGTATATATAAATCTAAATATACATCTAAATATATAGTAAATTATGAACTTAATTGTACATTTATAAATTTATAATGTATATAAATATATACACTAAAATATTAATATTTTTATTACAATATGCTTATACATTTCACAGACACTATTAAGTGCTTTTGTTTACAATGTCTTAGTCTTGTATTGTCACTCTGGCCTATTTGAAGTGTTTTCTCTTGAAATGTTTATATGATATTTTATTCATCCAGGAATATTAAATTTTTTAATTGATGATCCTGCAATATTTATCACACATTCACTACGATTTTGTTCTGATGGATGCTGTGGTCTTTAGTCATATAACACATAGGACTATGTCACACAAATTTGTTTTCATTATTGTGGCCAAATACACACATTCAAGTGTCTTCTGTCATGGAGTCATAATAATTTCTAAACTGTTTTAATTAAAACCCATCTGATCCTATATGTTGGACTTATAATCAGTGATTATTTCTGAATTAGCTTTGACACATAGACACTTATTTTATAATTCATAACTACTTCTAAATGACTATCAGTCATTTTTATAATGGTGATATTCTTTCTAAATTTACATAACTATATTATTGTGAATGGTATAGGCCTGGCTGCCCAGACAGCTAGGAATGCCTATCAGGTATGGGAGAGGGCAGGTATCCAATTTCAAACAATAAAACTCAACAACTATGGCATGAACCAAGTCAATTCCCAAGACAAAATGTTAAGATCTCTAACCGACAGTACTTGGAATTAGAAAGGATCTTTGTTAGAAAGACCTGCTATGGTGGGGAAATTTGAAAAGACACTTTAACCTGAGTACAGGGCATTACCATTTCTTGGTCATTTTACGTTATCCAAAGCAAGACATTTGGCTCATTTTTATGTTTTGAGTACTCCCCGGCATATTACCACATTATATAAATATAAAAATTGATATTCTGTTTTATAATAATCTGCTCTTATATATTCTAAGTGAACATGTTCAATTACTTTGTTTTTAAAAGGATCTTAATTTAAAACTGAATTGGTTTGTGAGCATTTGCAGGATAATAAAGCCAGATGTCTTGTGTTGGAGAAAACTACTGAGTGTCATTGAAAACGTGACCTTACTTAACACACTGTTCCATTTGGCTGAAGCAGGCTCTACTGAAAGGTAATTTTATTTATTTATTTTTTTGGTCAGGATAAAACCCAAATGTCACATCATTTATATTAGCCCTTTACTTGTTTCAAAAAACAACAACAAAACTTGTTGACATGTCTTTATTTTGCTCTGAGTGGGGCTTAATATTTAGAATTTCAAGATATAATAATAATCCTGCCATATTAAAGGTATATAACACCATACAATTAATAACGGACAAGACTAAATATTAGTTTTTTTCAACACCAAATGCCATAAAAACATATCTGCTATACTGAACCCTCAAGTGATGAGTTGTTGGGTAATAGAATTATCCGTTTCTGTCTTTCCATCATACTTTCTCCCCACTTCATTTGTTATTTCTAATATGCTATTTTGTAAAATAAGAGTTATTAGGATCTGAATGCAGATCTAAGGGACTATCCTATGAATAGGGTATAAACTATTGGATATGAATATCATGTGAATATCCTATTAATTAGAAATACACATGTATTTAAGACATCTGTTGTCTACTCAGAGGAATTTCAGGGTTATTCAGGCTCCCCAGATAGCTTTTGTGTTTTTTTTCAGCCAGAGGACAGATACCATTTGCACTTGTATTTGATTGCAACTGTTCTTCAGTATTTTGTTCCCCTTAAAGCCTTTTTTTAGGCATGTAAGTAACCAGCTTTGTGGTTATAGCTGTACTTGGTTTGGTTCCTTTTTTGTACTGTTCCATGACTACTATGCATAATTTTGTTCTAGTACTCCCAATGATTCTTCAAAATAGTATTCCCAATGATTCTGCAAAATAAAACTTTCCCTCTTTTTATAAAGAAGAAAACTGAGATCCAGAGATATTAAGTCATTTTCCCAACAGAATACAACAAGGAAGAGGCTGTGTTGAGAATCATAACCTGCTCAGTCCAACCCTAAGCTCATTTCTCTTCTGCATTCAGCCCCACACTCGTTGACCAGCTCCTCTGGATCGAAAGGGTATTCTGGAGCTTTCTATCAGTCTCTACTAACAAGACAGCATCTCTAGAAAAGTCTTTAGGCAGATGTTTAGAGAGATGGGTCTCAAATATTCTCTTTAAGGAGAAGGAAGAGAGGATAGAGTGTCCTAGATACTGGCCAACCTATGCATTCTGGATGTGGACATTCCTGTTGGAAACAATCCAGGGAACTCGGACTAAGATCAGGAAACAAGTTGGCCAGATAGCAAGGACCAAATACTACAGATCCAAAGTACAAATATTAGCTGCTGGGACATAAAGCAAGAATCTGGCTGGTGGCTCAGAGTCAAAAAGATGAAACCAATAAAGAAGTTGGACTAGGGTAGAGCTGGTCAAGTACAGCAATAAGTGGAGCTGGGGTTCAAGGCTATTCTCAGGAAAGTCCTGTGCATCTGCTTCGTAAGATTCTTGAAGAAAGAGATCATGTATCATTTTTCTTGGATCCTACAGCAACCAGAACTGTGTCTTGTATATTAATTGCTATGCTTAAGGGACACCATTGAGTTGTGCTGGACTACAAGCAAGCAGCAAGTATTCTTGGCTTAAAGCATCAGGGACAGAGTAGAGGAAATAGCCAGTGCCTGGATAAGAACCGGATTGCTGAGCAGGCGTGCAGTGGGGTAACAACATGAG
Organism: Myotis lucifugus; assembly: GCF_000147115.1. Classification (NCBI taxonomy): domain Eukaryota; kingdom Metazoa; phylum Chordata; class Mammalia; order Chiroptera; family Vespertilionidae; genus Myotis; species Myotis lucifugus. The sequence continues at coordinate 832,343 of NW_005871128.1, forward strand.
GCTAAGACATTTTATTTGTATTCTGTAATGTTCAGAGGGGCAAAGGCTCTGATCAGAGTGACACTGACATTAACTGTCATACCAACTCTTGATAGCATTGATCAGACATTTAAAATCTTCCTCATTCTATCATAGCTGGTTTCTAGAGTAGTATAGATATTTTCGTTTTTGTTTTGTTTTATTTATCCTTAATGGGAAAGATAGCATTTGATGAGGAGAGGCATTGCAAAACCTTGCCTGTGGTTACAGTGGAAAGAACCAGTGGTCAGGTTTTTCCTCACATCAGTATTGGTGCTCCGGGCTATGATTTTTATTTCCGCTAAGACTGTCACTGTCATTTTTCTTTTCTCAGCTTCATCCTGGACCCACAGGCCTTTTATGACATATGTAAGTCTCAGGGGGAATAAAAAAGAAATGCTTCCACATGGGGGGAGTCATTCTGTTACGGTTCTACTACCCTACTTTGTTCTGAAGTTATTGACTGAGATTTGGGATTATTAAAATAAACTTATGAGAGCTAACAAGTGATCAAGTGGCCTAAGGCATGTTTTTCTTGTTTCATTTGGTCAAATTTTGTCTGGCTGCCTGGAATTTGGCTTCTGCTCAGAATCAAACAACTCTTTACCATAAATGAATTTCTCACATCCTTCCAATAAAGCCGAATGGGTAAGGAATAGGTCTTGTGGCAGTGCACTTTTGCGAGATGTTCAAGGCATAAGACCTTGTTTGTGATAGCACAATTCAATAGTCCATAATGGTCAAAAACAATTCTCTATGTTAAGTGTTGTAATTTACATGCACACGTTCTTGTCAAATACAACTTTGAAAACAAAATTACACCATTTTTCAAATATTGAGGCACTCAACATTGCATTTTAAGTAATGATATTTTATAAGGAAGAAGCGAGGTGCTTCTTATTATACTAAATGAGTCACCAGGGTGTTCCCTTGACACCCATTATAGTCCCTAAATGCAGTGATGATATAAATGAGCATCATTATTTTATCTTAATTAGTTTTTATAGGCTCTAAAATTGATCTTATCTTAATTTAAAAAATAGTTTTCTAAAAATATAATTACTGTTTTCTGTATACTATCTGATCTATATTGTAAAATACTAAGAATCTCCTGTAAATAAAGTAAGATAATCGTTCTCTAAGCTATTGTGTTATTAGAAGACTTTGTCTAAATTTACAAAGGCTAATCTCTTTACTTTCTTTTTATTCAGTCCCTCCTACCATCCTCCCCCTGACAGCTGTCAGTCTGTTCTATGTATTCATGCCTTTGTTTCTATTTTGTCAGTTTATTTTTTTATTAGTGAGAGTATATGATATTTGTCTTTCTCTAACTGGCTTAGCCAAAAAACATATATGCATAACCCATAAACACAGACACAGTAAAGTGATGGCCAGTGGGAAGTGGGGAGCTGGGTGCAGGTGGGCAAAGTGGGGAATGGGGACATCTATAGTAGTGTCAACAATAAGAATAAAGTTAAAAAATAAAAATAAGTAAATACATTTACAAAGGGGAACACTATTTTCCCCAAAAGTCAACCCCTGTTCTTCTCTTAAAACCTGTAAGATTTTGCCATACAATTTTGTTTTTCATACCAAGAAATAGTTACAAATCTTTTCTTTCCAGGAAGTAGAAAATGGAGGACAAAGGAAAAAGCGGTGGGTGCTGACATGGTTTATCTGTGATTATTTCTGTATTAGATCTCTATAGCTGCCTGACAAATCTCCACACACTTAGCAGCATATAACAATACCGATGTATCATGTCACCATTTTCATGAGTTACCAATCAACCATTTTATCCGGTCCTCTGCTCAGTGTCTCCCAAGACAAACTAAAGGTGTCGCTGGTTTTATCTTATGTTGGAGGCTTGACTAAGGAATAATGTCCTCCCAAATTTCCTCAGATTGTGGCAGAATTCATTTCCAGTGACTGTATAACTGAGGTCCTGTTGTCTTGCTTGCTGGTTGTCAGCAGTTCCTCTCAGCACCCACAGGCCTCCCTCAGACCCCTGCCATGTGGCTCCCTCCACGCCATGGAAGTTTCCTTCTTCAAGACAAACAAGGCAGCATCTCTCATGGTTTGAATGGCTTCTTCCTGGAGGAGCTCACTCCCTGTCAAGGGTTCACCAGATTAGGTCAAGTCTAGCCAGGATAATCTTACTTTTATTAACTTAGAGTCAACTGCTTTGGGGCCTTAATTACAAACACAACAGCTCTTCACCTTTGACATATAGTGTGACTGAGTCATGGGAGTCATCGTATTTATAGTTATATCTTCACTTAAAGAAAGGAGATAATACACAGCATGGACCTTAAAGGGGCAAGAATCATGGGGACCATCTCAGAATTCTGCCCACCACACCTTCTTTTGTAACTCTTGACTCAGCAAATTCTACTAATTGACGTTCTTGAAGTACATAAAAATTTCTCCTAGAGATCAGGACTGCTATTTTAAAGCTGAAGTAAAGTGTGAGATAAAGGACAAATGAGAAAAACACTGAGAAAAAATATTGATCATTCTGCTTCTGGTTGTATGGCTGGCTACCCTAACTAACCCCTTCCTATCTCCTTGGACAACTTCTCCTTAAAAAAAAAGACACTTAAAAATGCTGGATACAATATTTAAAAATATCTCTAACCCATCAATGAAGTGAAAGCTTAGTAAGAAATACTTGAAGGGCTAAATCTAAATGAAAACAGACGCCCACATGGAAAGTTGAGCACTGATAGGGGTGTTTGTTTGAATACTGATTTGAACCCAGGGGTATGGGAGAGGAGACAATGCCCAGGGCCCCTACCATGGAAGGTCTAATAAGAGCTCTTCACAGAAATCTGGGATCTCCCTGTACCAGGGCTATTCCCTCCTGGTGGGAGGGAACTAAATTAAACAGCCAATTCTGTGAGACTATAAGAAAAATTGTTTCATACTCTATCACTGAGTGGAAGGGGCACAAAAAATTAGAATATTTATTAGAAGGTGCTCAGGCAGGTTTGTAGTTCAAATTCTCCTTAGCTTGGTTTATTGAAAATATCTCAAGTAAAAATTTAAAATAACTCCAGGTACCTGATAGAAACAAGTACACACCATCTTTTCTCCAAAGTAACTCACCTTCACATAGACCTCAAAGTGTTTTACATAATGAGGTTCATAAAAGTAAGAGTTCACCATAGCAAATCACACACACACACACACACACACACACACACACACACACACACACAAACACACGTGCGCGCACGCGCACATCCCTTCACTGGGAAATAAGGTATCTTGAAGAATAAGCAAAAAAACTACAAAATAAAATTGTAGGTTCTGATCATCACTGTAAAAGTGTAATTGAAGAAACTGATACAGATACAGTTTAGAACAGCCGTGGGCAAACTACGGATCCGGCCCGTTTGAAATGAATAAAACTAAAAAAAAAAAAGACCGTACCCTTTTATGTAATGATGTTTACTTTGAATTTATATTAGTTCACACAAACACTCCATCCATGCTTTTGTTCCGGCCCTCCGGTCCAGTTTAAGAACCCATTGTGGCCCTCGAGTCAAAAAGTTTGCCCACCCCTGGTTTAGAAGGAAATAATCATGATTCTCAGTATTTTGGATGGTATGAGTTTTCTATATAAAATACCCTAAGGAATCTACACATAACTTTTAGCACTTATGGGAGGATATATCAATTCTGCTAAATACTATCTATATACATAAAAGGCTAAGCGACCTACTGACCATCCCATTGGCCGATAGGTATGATGCGCACTGACCACCGGGGGCAGATGCTCAACACAGGAGCTGCTGAGCAACAGCAACTTTGCAGAGTGTCCTCTTGCACTCCGGGATCCCTTGGGGGATATCGGAGAGCCAGTTTTGGCCTGATCCCCGCAGGCCAGGCCGAGGGACCCTACCTGCCAGCGGGACCCCACTCATTCCACAGACACCCTTTGAGCCTTGGTGTGCCCCAGGTGTGGCCAGCCGGGGAGGGACCATGGGAGGTTGTCTCCAGGGCGTGTCCGGCCCATCTCACCCAGTCCTGCCCCACACACCACCTTCTAATTAATTTCCTTTCAATGTGCACGAATCCATGCACCAGGCCACTAGTCATTTTATAAAAGTCAACCTAATTTCTTTACAACAAACAGATAAAAATATCATAAAATATATTATTTACATTACCACAGAAATAGAAAATTGGAATGAATCTAAAAATATTTTTAAAAACTTCATTAAAGAAAAACATTTCAAGAAAGCCTAAATGATAGAAATAATAAGTTCATACATTCAAATTGATGCTGAAATATCTCAGTTCTCCCTGCAGATTCAATGCAATTGCAATCAAAATCCTAAGTCTTAGAATTCATTTAGTACTACAGTAATTAAGACTGTAGAGAATGTGTGCAGATATACCAAAATTATAAATTAAATAGATGGGAGAGTCTGAAAACACTGCCCTGAGTATATAGAATCATCACATACAGAAAACTATACTGTAGATTTGTGATGCAAATATTTATATCAGATATGAAAATAAATTAATCTCCATCTACTTGTCGATAATGAATTCCTGATGGATTAAAACCTCAATGTGAAAGGCAAAACCATAAGACTTTTAGGAGGCATACAGGAAAATAATAATCTCAGAACAGGAAAAATATCTTATGCAATATATAATGATATAAACCATAAGGGAAATTATTAATAAATTAAAATAATTAAAACTTTGCTCATTAAGACACCAGAAATAGAATAATTCATCCAATATACTGAGGGGAGATGGTTACAATGCAGATACAGTTGATTAGTATCCAGAATAAAAAAAGAATTATACGTTAGTTTTAAAAATATATGCAATAAAAGCGAGCAAAATATATAGATGTATACTTAACAGAAGAATCAACTGTGGTTGACAAATATATAAGATCATTAAACTCATTGGTAAACTGGGGAACTACAAATTAAAACACCCACCTCCAAGATTGTCAAAATTAAAAACCATGGCAACATCAAGTGTTAACAGGATGGGGACAAGAACACTTGTACTTTGTTCCTTGGAGTGTAAATTAGAAAACAAGAATTATCTTATAAAAATTTTGCTCATGCCATATAACATAGAATTTATATTCCTAGATACACACTCAGAGAAGTACTTCCCAACATTTTTCAAATTATGAGACATAAATAATGAAAAATATATATGGTATAAACTAATGTAAATTTTAAGGATTGTGAGAGAGCATACATAATGAGGCTTAGATGTTTAAAACTTCGTTAGATTCTCTGTATTATATAATTGGTGTTTTAAAAGTAAAATAAAAAGTGTTTAGGAATAAATTTGATATTAAATTTATCTACAACTTCCAAATAATATGTTTTTAAAATATTTATGGAAATGTTAAATTTGCTTCTATAAAAAGAACTTTGCCTTTTACTGCAGTTGTTATGTGTAGTTCTTGATCAAAGCACTTGCATAATGAATTCCTTTCTCAAAAATTAGCATCAACAACACATTTTTTCACTCAAATTCTATATAATAAGAGAGGAATATGCTAATTAGCCATTACGCTCTGAGGTGTAACGACCAAGTGCATCAGGACCAGATCACAGATCAGCAGGAGGGTGGGCCAGTGAGGTACAAATGGGCTGTGGAGAGCTACAGGAGGGGGAAGGACAGCAAGCTATGGGGGGAGTGGGGGGGGAGCTACAGGAGGGCGGGGCAGTGGGCAGAGAGCTACAGGAGGGCGGCAGCGACCTACTGGCGCTTGGATTCGTGCGCAGAGCTACTAGTATGTTAATGATATGTATTCACTTGACTGGGAGTAAGATGCCCAACTATTTGGTCAAACGTTATTTGGGTATGTTTATGGAGATGTTTTTGAATGAGATTGGTATACTGAGTAAAGCAGATTGTCCTCCCTAATGTGGGTGGACCCCATCTAATTAGTTGAAAACCTGAAGAACAAAAAGGCTGACCCTTCCCAAGTAAGAGAATTCTGTCAGTCTGACCACTTTCAGCTGGGAAAACAGTCTTTTTCTGCTCTTAGGACTTGAGCTAAAACATCATCTCTTCTTGGGTCTTAAGTGTGCCTGCTTAAGACTGGAACTTACACCATTATTCTCCTGGTTCTCAGGACATCAGACTTGGACCAAAACTACTATTGGCTGTCCTGGGTCTCCTGTTTGCTGACTGCAGATCTTGGAACTGCTCAGCCTCCATGATTGGATGAGCTAATGCCATATATATGTGGGGGTTTTTTCTATAAAACTCATACTAATACATCAATTATCTATAATAATAAAAGCATAATATGCTTATTAGACCAGACAGCCGAATGTCCTTCCGATGTCTTCCAGACAAAAGCCGAGGCAGCTGCAAGGGCGCTGTGGCTGTGAGGGCCGAGGGTGGCCACGGTGGCTGGCAGCGGCAGCAGTGGCAGCAGCAGTGGGGTGATGGGGGCAGCGCCTTCCCCTGATCTATCTGGTCACCTCCTGCAGGACATCCCCTGAGGGCTTCCAGACTGTGAGATGATTCCATCCCTTTCCATTTTCTCTCAGAAGGAATAACATCATAAAATGTGTTATTATTTTCTTCTATTTCTTATGCTTTATTTACATTTATTTATAGTTATTCCTAGTTATTATTTGTACTGGATAAAATGCAATATGTGTACTGTATTATAAGAGTACAAATAAATATCTATATTGTTTGCAACTTGCTTCTTTGCTCTGCATTATGCTCTTCATCTATCTGTTGCCTGTGGTTATAATGCAGGCCAGGCTGAGGGACCCCACCCCCACCCCCAGTGCATGAATTTTTGTGCACCGGGCCTCTAGTTTTAAAATAATTCAGAACCCCAAATTTTCAGAAACCCAATTGAATAAGAATTTTTGTTAGTAAAAAGGCATGTCAATACCCTAGCCAGTTTGGCTCAGTGGATAGAACATCAACCTGTGAACCAAAGGGTCCCAGGTTCAAATCTGGTCAAGGTCACGTACCTTGATTGCAGGCTCCTCTCCGGTCCAGGCCCTGGTTAGGGCTGTGCAGAAGGCAACCAGTCAATGTGTTTCTCTCACATCGATGTTTCTCTCTGTTTTTCCCTCTGTCTTCTACCCTCTCTAAAAACCAATGGAAAATATCTTTGGGTGAGTATTAACAAACAAAGTCACGTCAGATATAAATAAACAGATCTATCTGATATATTTGAAAACAGGGATTCAAGGACACCATTTAGAGTTCCAACAACCCCCCACTCTTAACCAATCTCAAGTAGAGGAACCCGTATCTATGATGAACAACTGAGCACTTTGTAGTCAGATTTTAGAGTAGATGTCCAGGTGATTGAGCCGTTTGTGATGAGGCACAGAGCATCTGAGGACGCACAGTGTGCTCACAACAGGAGGAGAGCATGGAATGCCCTATCAGACCCCATTTTGCCCCGGCCATGCGCTAAGAAGAACGTGATGAGGCAGTTACTGTTTCAGGTAACCCTGCCCAGGGGTACCAGCCAGCCCAGTACTCCCTGGGTCACCTCAGGATGGAGGAGAGCAACATTTTATAGCTTAATCTATAATTTAGGGTGATAATGTTTCTTGAAAAGCTCTACCATAGAGAACTTACTTGTGCTCCAGGCATAGGTACCAAAAAGACAAACAATTTTTCCTCATTGAAACATTATTTGTAAAAGCAAAAGATACAGGAAACACACAAAATGTTCAGCATAGTTTTAAAAAATCTCAGATAATGGAATAGGCTACCCTATTGTAAAATGAAAATTATAACCACAGGCAACAGATAGATGAAGAGCATAATGCAGAGCAAGGAAGCAAGTTGCAAACAATATAGATATTTATTTGTACTTTTATAATACAATACACATATTGCATTTTATCCAATACAAATAATAACTAGGAATAAGTATAGGTAAATGTAAGTAAAGCATAAAAAATAGAAGAAAATAATAACACATTTTATAATGTTATTTCTTCTGAGAGAGAATGGAAAGGGATGGAATCAGGAAGTGGTACAAAGAAAACTAGTGATATTTTGTTTTCTTAAAACAGGTGGTAGATATCCAAGTCATTGTTATAGCATTATTCTTTATATCTTCATATATTTTGTATTACTATTAACTTATTCAGGTTTCTATAAAAACAAAATGAAGATGAAATATATCTTTGATTGTTTAATCAAACAGGTACTCAGTGTGAAAGTGAAAGGAGTTTTAGGGATAAAATAGGCAGGTGTAGGAAGATTTAGGAATAAAGTGGGCCCATGGGGGAGGAAGGCATAGGTTATGGGTAGGAGCTGCCAGAAGGCATACATTCACAGAAAAAAAAAAGAGGTGCCATGGAATAAGGGGAGAGGGAGACATCCATTCACAAAAAAGAAGGAAATGCCACAGGGTATGGGGAGAAAAAGGAAACAAACTTTCACAGAGGATAGAGAAATACTGACAAATGGGAGAAAGAGGAAAACAGATTTTCACAGGAGATAGAGAAATGTTACAAGAGAAGGGAGAGAGAGAAAGGAGGGGCACCATGTGGGGTTTGGGCTTTGAAACTGATATTCTGCAAAAAGAGTGACCAATTGGAAGGCAGTATGAAGAAACAAAGAACTGCAGCCTTTATAAACCTCAGCAAAAAAGAACTTAGTGGGTTACCCCCTTGGGACCTTCTCCCTACATAGGAGTCCTGTATTTGCTTCCAATAAATTTCCACCCTTTTCATCTACCACCTTTTGGCTTCATTCTTCGAATCCATCTGGGCAAGGACCTGGGAAAGAAATCACCCTTGCATCCGGCTCAGGAAAACAACCCAAAGCAAGCGCAGTTATACAAGTAAATCCATTCATTATACTTAAAAAATAAATCCTGAAATGCCCTTAAGAAAATACCTGTATGTACTTGAGTAGGCAACATGAGATTATACCTAAGTACGGTACAGGACTGACAGAGTGACCTGGAACAGGAAAGAAACATCTTGGAAAAATTAGCAGTTAAGATATTGTTTGTAAAGCCAGAAAGGAGTTCTAGAACATAATATTCTTAAAGTTGAATGAACCTCAATGAAATAGTATAAATGAGTGCAAGTTGTCAATATCGGTCCGCCAGAGCCATAATTTGTCTTCTCTTGTACTCACCTGAATATAGGGAATAATAGGTTCTTCCTGCTGAAAACTGAATAATTGGTCTCCGTAAGTATGAAATGTTGTCCTGCTATTCTCAATAAGTTAATATCTCCATCTCTTACAAGGAAACAACAATTTTCTTTTTTTGTATAACCGTGATTTCCTTACCAGTGTATCATAATGCCTGGAATGTCTACTTTGACATTGCTTATTAAAGCTGGGATTGCCACACTGGGGTAAATGTACCCCCTAGATATAAAAGCAATAGGTCACAGAGCACTTAAGTCCACAAGATTAACATTTATTTATTTATTCCTTAACTTTATAATAGTCTACATAGGCTTATGACTAGGCCAGAAGAGGTGAGCAAGACTCCATTAGCCTCAAGAGAGCTCATATTACATAGGAGGGAGAAAGAATAAACCAAGAAATACTATATAGGAGAAATCTCTTATCTGTACAGTGGACACAGCAGATTATGAAGGGGTTCTACTCTTAATGTCCTTGAAATCTGCATAGGAATTACTGTGTAGCCTGCAGATGAGAAGCCAAAGAAGCTACAGGGAAATTGCAGACACCTGGAATTCTCACAGGAAAAAGTACAGCTCACAAGCAGTTGGGCTCTCAGTCCTGTACTGTATGTGAAGGTCCAGTTTCATACCACTGGTGTGATGTGGGCATCCCCAGGCCAAGAGATTAGCATGAGAATGTCTAGAATCAATGAATCCAAAGGGACCTTAGCCTAAAGGGGTCAGTGTTTCCACAGCGCAGAGCATGTGAGGTTCCCATGGAAAACAAGATGAACTCGAAAAGATCACACAAGGTTCAAGCGCATGAAGATTTATAAAGGGGAGCTATAAGATGTAACAAACAGGAGAATTCAAGCAACATGATAAATAAGAAATATTTATAACTTCAATGGATATTTAAAATACTCAAAGAATTAAAAGGAGAAAAAAATAAGATTATACTATGAGAAAAGAAGTCAGATTTTATGAGAGTTGTAATGACACGAGTTGGTCATGAAGAGTTGGTTGGGATGTGTTAAGAAAATAAAAATGCTGGTAGGAAAGTAAATAGTTACATAATAAGTTGACTTTCTTCACTATAAAGTTCCTAGGCAAGAATTTTGCTAAAATGTTAAATGAAATTCATAGAATCATTCAGGCTGCTAAAGGAATCAAATGATCACACCCCTCAGCAAGGAAATGCATTTACTAACATTTTCACCAATATCAGCTTTAAAAATCATATGATATTGCCTCTTTGGGGGTCTTGGTAAGTGTATCCTTCTTCATTGGGTCATGTATGATGAAGTAATGAGCTACCATTGGTATGCACATATTGGTGGGAGTCTAGGTTATTGTAATACTGTGACAGCAATTCAGATCTTCAGAATGCTAACTTTCATATGCAATGTCAGCTCCTTTAAACTCATTATACTTCTTTAAATTGTTAATTATTTCTACCTATTGGAGTATGATTTAACTATTAGGAAATGAGATAGGTACTTTGCATGCATCACTTCATCTAATTCTCCTACAATGTAATGGGCAGGTATCATTTTCATTTCACAGATAAGGAAACAGAGAATGAGAAGCTAAGTAACTTCCCAGAGAAGTGGAAATAGATGGAGCCAAATTCTAATCTTTGAGTCTCATGCCCTGCACCCCCATAAAGTACATTGATCCATAGTACTTTATTTCAATAAGATTGTTTCCATTGTCTGATAAGACATTTAAAGACTTCTATTTTGATTTTTTCTAGCTGAAAGTAGCATTTTTTTTCTATTGAAATGGCATATATATGGCATGAAATTGAATACAAGTATGCAACTATATAAAAGTAATTCATGAGGCTTCTAAGAAATGTTGGGTTTTCGGAGGGCTGCTATTTATCATGTCCCTAGGCATCTGGGGGTTCCATTACTTCTCCTTTGCCCTTGGGTGTCTTCTGGGGAAAGTCTGCGGATTACCATTTGAAGGTTTCTCCTAAGTCCCGTGCGTGTAACGGTGTAGGTATCACAGTCCATGTTTGCTAATACGGTGGCGCAGATGAGTTTTCTCTTTATGTTGCCACCCATCATCTCCTCTGAATAAACATGAGAAGGGAGGTAGGTGTTTTGGGTTAAATTGTGTCCTCCAATAAAATACTTTGAAGTCCTCATCCCATGCCCTCTGAAAGAATGGAATGTGGGTATCATGGGTTAAATTGTGTTCCCCAATAAGATATATTAAAGTCCTAACCCGAAATACCTGTGAATATGACCTGATTGGAAAACAGAGTCTTTGCACATGTAATCAAGTTAAAATGAAGTTAATGGGGTGGCCTGTAATCCAATGTAACTAGTTTCCTTTTATTAAAAGGAGGAGAGACACAGAGATGGTGACACAGAAGCCAGACAGCAGATATTGGAGTTACATTGCTACACACCAAGGGACACCTGGGGCTTCCAGAAGCTACAAGAGGCAAGGTAGGATTCCCCCTAACATCTTCACAGGGGCATGGCCTTGCCAACACCTCAGTTTTGAACTTCTAGCTCCCAAAACTGTGAGAGAATGCATGTCTGGTGTTTTAAGCCATCCACTTTGTAGTACATTTTAATGGTAGCCCTATGAACTAATATGGTAGAATGAATAATATATTTTGATGGGTTCTAGAAAGAATTATAAGTCATTGGTACTTATAGATTCTTGCAAGTTAGAACAGAACTATGACTGAGGAATTCCAAAGTGGGGATGTGGAGAGTTACTGCAAAAAATTTTCTCTACCTCTCTGTCTTCATCAGCAGTCCTTGTTGAAAAGAGGTCTTTCATTTGCTTTTATTTAAACAGTGGGCCTATTGTTCCAAAAGAGAGATGTAGAAGCTCTTCCATTCTCACTGTATAAATCAAGCTTGTCTACTTATCATGCAATTAACTTCTAAGCGTAGAGGGTTTTTTAAATTCCCCCTTTATCATTTAAAATTGAGTATTCCCAGTTGAAATAGATTCATTAATCTGTTCTTCCTGTGGATATATTTGTGAGATCAAATTAATATTTAATGCAAGAGGAAAATTATGCTTAAGATTTATTGACCAGTTTATAAGAAGCTTCTCAGCAACGTGACATTGGATCCTCCTTCCATTCCCATGTTGTCTGTAATAAAATAAGTTTGCTTTCAAAGTGGTCCAGGCAAAATGTTAGAAAGGCAAAGTTCTGGTCTTCGACGCTCTGGTTCTTTCCCAGGGCCTCTTGCCATTCATTCAGTACAATGATTTGAGCCCTTTCCCCCTCGCTTCAGAGGTCTAGGCCTTCTCCATCACTCAAGGGAGCTGTGGTTATGCGAATAAAGTTCATGGTAGTGTGCTAAGTGAAAAGTTTATGACAGTGTGCTGAGTGAAAAGTTTTAGACTCTGTCACTTATTTCCAAGGTAGGTTTTCATGGTTTTCCAAAGGAAAAGTTATTTTGACAAATTAAATGACAGATTCAAAAGAAGAGGCTTTTCATCCAAGCAGGAAGGGGGGTCTTTTCCATGGCTCACCATGGTTCTAGAAAGAGATAGAGTCAGCCCATTATTTCATGTCATATAGAAACTACTCTTTCACCTGAGGCTTCTTGAAGATACATGTGTGCCTGGCTACTTCTGACCAAAAAAATATTTTTTTGACTGAGTTGTATTTGATTATAATCACAAAGCTTTAAGAAGTTTTAGGCCCAGCCGGGTGTAGCTCAGCGGTTGAGCGTCGATCCAGGAACCAGGAGGTCACCAGTTCGATTCCCGGTCGGGGCATATGCCCAGGTTACGGGCTTGATCCCCCCGGGGGGGGGGGGGGCGTGCAGGAGGCAACCAATCAATGATTCTCTCTCATCATTATGTTTCTATCTCTCTCTCCCTTTCCCTTTCTCTCTGAAATCAATAAAAAATATATTTTTAAAAAAAGAAGAAGTTTTAGTAATTTTCTCAGTTTCCTTTATCTGGTGATATATAGTAGATGTTGAACACTGAGAGTTTTCTGTCACTAGCCACTCTGTCTGTCCCTCCTTTTGTTAAATTAAGAGGACTCTGATGATACGGACCCAGCCTAAAAATGATATTTCTAAGCCATCCTTGCAGTTAATCATGGGTGTATTACATAACTCTGGCCAATGATATGTAAGTTTTGTCCAGTAAGGAGACATCTATTGTGGATTGCTGGGAAGTTTTACTTTCTTAAATAGGCATCATCCTTTGATCTTTATCATTGCCTTCTCCTTCCTGAAGATTAAGTAGTCATTTTGGAAGCATAAACTTGAGAGCTGCATGCTAAGGGTAGGGGTGAGAGCCTGGGTCTCTGATAATACCTCAGAGGAAGCCAGAATTCTTGTTGCTCGAAACACACACACACACACACACACACACACACACACACGCGCGCGCGCGCATGTGCCCAGGTGCACATGTACACACATGCTTGCTTAAATCTTTGGAGTTGTTTTTCTGCTTCATGAAACAAAATATAATTCTGTTATATAAGTAGACATTCAGTCAATGCAAATGAGATACGTGATTCCCAGACTACACACTCAGGCAGTACACGGTAAAATTTAATATTTGCTTAATCAAGAAAATTTAAGTAACTCTCTTGCCAAAATAAACACATGTATTCCAAAGTACAACAAAAGTTAACTTTTAAGATTTTCTGTTTTAATCTTATTCAGTAGAAAAGATATCACTTAGCTATGAGCACTTTGAAATTTCCAATATATAATTTGTACAACATTTTAAAATTGAGGTTACATTTGATGCTACGTGAGGAGGCATTAAATTATGGGCCAATCAGGATTTGAAGTGCTGTGTGATTCTCTTAGAATATTTGATTAAAAAAACAGATGCAGGTATAATCAATAATGCATGCATATTCAATGGGGAATGTTTTAATTTTTGCTCATTTATTTAATTGAGCTCTCAGACATTAACATACTTTTAAAATTCTGTTACACTAAGGAACTAGTTATTTCTCCATATAGACTTATTTTTAATGTCCATAGCAATGTTCTTTTAAGAAGATTATGCTTATGAAATAATCCATCTCTGTACTATAGCAATGGAGTAATAGCAAAACTGAAAAGTTTTATTTGTTCTCTGCCTCTAGAGTTAGTCATGCTATTCAGGGGGCAAAAAGTATAAATAAAATATTTTGCTATTTAAAAAGAGGAAACTTCTTAGGCTACAGAAGTCTCAAGCACACATAAAGCTAATGTTCATGTTTGAACCAATTACTAGCTATTTGACTTTTACATAGAATGGAATGTAATGAATGAAGGGCTTCTATTCTTTGCTCCTACTAGAAGTGCCATCTATTTGGAGGAACTGTTCCTTCACATTCTATTGAGACAGCTTTGTTGGGAGAGGCCAATTATGGGCCCTTGTCCTCTGGTCTCTGGCTTGTATACATATTGAAATGGTCACTTGGAGTTTTTCCTTTGTATTTTCTACCTAGAGCTCAAGGAAAACAGCTCTATTTTCTCTCTGAAATGAGGTTGTGACTGTATTGATACTTATGGTAAAATTCCAAACCCATCGGAATAGCCAACTTGAAAAAAATTACCACAGAGAAAAGCACATTGGAAAGAAGAAATAAGACCCTTCTCTTTTCATGATTTGGTTATACCAATGAATATTTTCTTAAAATGTTTGATTAAATTAATATGTTTTTTCTCTGTTCGTATAATAAAGTCCTAATAAGCAGAGTAGTGTGGTTCATAATTAATTTAACAAAACATTTATATTTAATACTTATTATATTAGTGATAAAAGATGGAATCTAGCTTTTCTAGACAAACGTTATTCAAAGAGAATGACACATTAAAATAACTCTTGTATACCATCTCAAAGTGCTTTGAGATGCAAGAAGAAGGGGTAATTTTTAGCAAAATCTGAGATTTCAAAGTAGCTTGGATATTGGAACTCAGACTTAAAGAACTTGGAGGATGAGTAGAAAAGGACAGGAGAGCATCATGGGCAAGTAAATGCAGACGCTTGAGCACAGGCACGGGGGTATAAATGCACCTTGTAGTTTGGGAGAAGGGTGACTATCATGACAGAGCTGGAGCATGAGGAGTCTCTGCTTGAAGAGTGACTGGAAATAAAGCTTTACATGTAGATTAGGGATGGGTTACCAGGACCGGATTCTCTGCACTATGGAAATGCAGCCGTTGAAAGGTTTAACAATGGGAATGCCCTTCTATTTTTGAAGGAAAAATTTGGTAACGTGATAATTTGAAAAAAAATGATTAGATTTATGGGTGGATTATAAAATAGAGAAGTTGGAGAGAAAGATTTCTATTAGGAATATCTTACAATAGTGTCTGTTAAGATGAAGGGAGTAATGGATGGTAGTCATAGAAATGTGAATATTTATTTATTTAGTATGTTCTAAATATAAAATCAACACTGGAGTATTCACTTACTGTTGGAGTTAGAAAGAGAGGAGCCTAGAATCATTTTTACTTCTCGGTTGGTCAAAAGCTAGTAAAGTATTTATAGGATATGATCTGATTAACTCCTTATGGAATATGAAACAAAGAGCAAGTACAGGGGAAAGGATGATGAATTCAGTACTTACATTGACTTGCTGCCTTAATGGAACCTCCGGGGGAAGATACCCAACTGGCAATTGGAAATAGGGGACTAGAGTTTAGAAGCGAGATTGGAGCTAGAGATAATAGGCTGGAAATTTATTGAAGTACAAGTGATTATGGAATGGAGTACTGTGGTTGTCCAGTAATGATGTATAAGATGAGAAGACTGAAGGGCTCTAGAGCATAGTAAACTATAGGGGACCAAAAAAAAATCAGTGAACAGGACCAAAAAGAATGGCTGGCTTTCCAAGAAGGGTGGTGATTTGAATTCACATATCTGATGCCTTTGCTTTGCCAGCTCTTTGCTGGGCATCTCCACAAATAAAAGCACCCTACTAAATGAGTCTGGAGGAAGTCACTTTGCTATCAAAACTTGAGCTCTTCAGAAGTAAAAAGAAAAAGGCTTGCCGAAACCGGTTTGGCTCAGTGGATAGAGCGTCGGCCTGAGGACTGAAAGGTCCCGGGTTCGATTCCGGTCAAGGGCATGTACCTTGGTTGTGGGCATATCCCCAGTGGGAGATGTGCAGGAGGCAGCTGATCGATGTTTCTCTCTCATCGATGTTTCTAACTCTCTATCTCTCTCCCTTCCTCTCTGTAAAAAATCAATAAAATATATTTAAAAAGAAAAAGGCTTTTATTATTTGTAGAAAGCAGAGCCTGGGGTGAAGACCAAGAATCTACACTGCCCGCCTGACATCTGCTGGGTGAGGTGGGGGCTGCACCTTCTCACCTGGAAAATCAAGTCCTGGAAGAGGCTGCCCAGTCCCCTTGGTACTAATGGCCCAGGAAAAGGTCTCCCCTAGTGGGCTGCACAAGTACTCCATGTGGTTGGAAGAAGAAACTGCTCCCCAAGAATATTTGAAAAAGGTTAAAACCGTGGTAAAAGGTGAAATCTAGGCAGTCTTCATCACAGGCTTCAGTACTGCCAACTGACTTCATCCACTGCCTCACGGGGAAAGGACTGTGGTATCTCACAGTTACTGCAGTTTGCCAGTGCCTAGGAAATCCCTAGACCTTAAGAGAGAAGATTTGGAGGGAACCTACATTCATGAGAAGGCATAGAGGATCCTTTTAAAAAAACACAGCAAAAATAGAAAAAGACTAAGGTGAATAATAAGAACAGGTTGTTCATATTGAGGCAAAATAAATGAGAAAGACAGAAAAAAAAGCTTAAACAAAATTGAAATGTAGCTTCTCAAGAAGATATACTCACAGTTTAAAAAGGGCTTTCTGAAGGCAAAGACGCAGGGTGTTTGAATTCCAAAATTTAGTACAGGGATAGAAAAGGAGGCTGGTTGCTTCAGCTGTCAGAGAGAGAATAATTGAAGGTCAAAACAACAAAAATACAAAAAAAAAGTGGAAATCACAAGAGAAAATTTATAGAGTAGGGAAGAAAACTCAAATTCCAATAGAATCTTGGCAGATAACATAATTGTGTGATTAGGTTAATAATAAAACAATAAGGAATGGTATAGAGTATGGCTTAAATGGAGAGTCCACATCCTGTTTTAGAGATATTCAAATTTTAGTCTACAAATACTTAACAAGCCAAAAAATAAAGTTGTCTACTAATAGCAATCTGTAGAGTATATCGCACATTGAAGACAGATGATATAAATACTTTGGTTAACTAAAATTCACACATATATACTCACACACATACTACTGTATTTCCTCTATAGAAATAATACACACTCGTTCATAATTTATAAAAAAGTTTTTATATATTTACCCATGATTAAAACCTTGTTATATACCTAAAAACATACATTTGTAAGCTATATTCTCTAACCAAATCTAAAAAATTGGAATTAACAAACAAAAACACTAAAAAAATTGAGCAGGTTAAGAACTACCCAACCTAAGTTGAATTATATGAAATTGCTGGTATTTTATCATTTTGACCTACAGAAAAGGTAATTCATATGCGTCAACTTAATAAAATCTTTCATCAAAAAGATAATAAAAACAGGAATTCTAAATTATGTAGAAATTGACAAAAATGGGAACATTTCATATGAAAGTGAGTGTTCCAATCAGAATAACATTTTATCTTTTATGAAAAGGAAGGAAATAATTAAGCCTTCAATTTAAGAGACCAGAAAAAATAGCAGGGCTTCTGGTCCAGTATCATATTAAATAATCACATTAACATAACCTACCTTCTAGTCTCCCAGAGATGTTACCATTTAGTAAATAAACAAATAGATTATAAAACTCACAAGAGATCAACCGAAGGACTCTTATGCATGCATATAAGCATAACCAATGGACGTAAGACACTGGGGATGAGGCGGGGGGAGAGATGAGGGCATGTGCCAGGGAGTAGGAGAGGCCGGGGGAAGGTCAATGGGGAAAAAAGGAGACATATGTACTACTATTTGTAATACTTTAAACAATAAAATTAAATTAAAAAAATAAAACTCACAAGAAGAAGGCAATAGGATAGGAAACTGTCAGCAGATGGGAAATGTCAAAACAGTCCTTGGAGAAAGAAAGTAGATGGAGGGATGGTGACTGATGGAGAAGAGCAGAAGGATCCCCAGTCTGGAATTTGAGGGGAGGGGCCTACCTGTTCCAGAGAACGGAGCAGAGACCCCGCAGTCAGACTGCTGGCCCTGTGGAGACAGGCATAAGAAAGAGGCTGCAGGGTGACTTGAAGATGCCATATCCTAAATGGCTTACAATCAGGCACTTTCTCCTTTTAAGTTATTGAGGAATTTCAAGTCAAACAAGCTATGAAAAAAAATAAGTCAGCAAAGTATGCCAGGCAGACTTTTAATCTCATTATTAGACATTAAATGGACAATTGAAAGTCAACATAAAACTAATGCAATCCTATAACATTTAGCAAAAATGCTTACTGGATATTCAGGGGAAAAATAATGCACATAACCTGGTAGTATAGTTAATAGGTACTGCTAATTCACAAAAAATACCCGAATTGCCAAATCCCCCCACAAATGCTCAACCACACCAGTAATTGGGGAAATTAAAAGTATAACAATGAAATGGCATTTTTTAATTCAGCATATTAGAAAATGTTTTAAAGCTTTATAAGGTCTGATGAAGAAGTGAGGAACAGGGGGAACTCATGGAGCTAGTAGGAGAAAATGGGCTGTATCTCTTTGGTAAGCTCTCTGGCAATATCTAATACAAACAGATACACAAATACTTCAATCCAACTGCCCCACTTTTGGAAACAATCCTCCACAATAATATATATGAATATTTTTGCAGGATTGTTTGTTGGGAAGAAAGGGTGATAATCCATGTACTGACCAAAATCCACGTGTATTGATTAGTGGGACAGTGGAGACAAGTCTTGTTATGATCCCATTATTGAAAGACAACAAAAAAATATGTGTGTATCTCTCTGTCTTATTCTTTTTATCTTAACATAAAGAATGATTTTAAAGTCTCCATACCACATTGCTAATATTGATTATTTTGAAAAATAAGATTTATTCTGAGAGGAGGAAAGATAGCGAGTCTTTTTGGTGCTATTTTACCCCTCTCGGTGGCCTGTTGGTTACAAGAACATTTTCTCTAGCAGTTTGAATGGAAGATACAATAAAATATTGAAAATGAAAAAAAGGAATGAATAAAGACTAAAGAATAGATCTTAGAGACAATGGGGAAGACTTGCAAGGAAGGAGAAAAACAATATAATGCCAAAGGAGAAGAAATTGGAAAAGAAAAAAAGCTAATGTTATCAATCAGTGGGTGCCAGCAGACAGTGGGAGCATGCATGACTTCAGGGAGTCTGGTATTAGAGTGAGTGTTAGAATGCACACGTATGAACAGAAAAGTGTACAGTGCCGTGGGTGAGGCATTGGCATCACAATCAAATAGGTCTTGTTACAATTTTGGGACCATACTGCTTTAGTAACTTGCACAGGGCATTTTACTTACTCCCAGGCATCATTTTTCTGAATGTTTTATTGATTTTTTTTTATTTATCAAATACTGAAAACTGCACAAATCATTTATGCACACTAATTGAACACAGCCATATAAACATCACCCAGTATACTTTAAACTTAGGCAATATTATAGGTCAATGATCCTATATAATAAAAGGGTAAAATGCAAATAGACCAATGGCAGAACAACCGACAACCAATCAAAGCATAACATGCTAATGATATGCTAAGGCTGTTCAACCGCTCACTATGATGTGTACTGACTACTGGTGGCAGATGCTCTGACTGGTAGGTTAGCTTGCTGCTGGGATCCAGCCGATTGAGACTGAGTGAGATGGGCTGGACAGCCCTCCCGCAGTTCCTCCCTGGCCCTATCATGCACCAGTGGAGTCCCTCAGCCTGACCTGTGCCCTCTCTCACTCCGGGACCCCTCAGGGGATGTCAGAGAGCCAGTTTCAGCCCTGTCCCACAGGCCACTCCCCTTGGGAGGGCACCAGACACAGGCTCATGGCTGGTGAGCGCTGCTGCAGCAGTCTGAGCCTCTCCTGATTGGGACTGATTGGGCGCAAGCCCTTGGCAGGCACAGTGGAGCCGGGATGAGCATGAGCAACAGGTAGGAGCTGCAGGCGACGTTGGACTGCAGGTTTCAGCCCAATCCCTGCAGGCCACCCAGAAGGACCCCACCCATGCATGAATTCATGCACCGGGCCTCTAGTATCTCAATAAAAAAATAAATAAAAATCACCCAGATCAGGGATGGATCATGACCTATAACTCCAAACCCACTGTATGTAGCCTCTTCCTACTCACTACCTTCCTCCTGCTTTCTGTTGCTAAATCTTAGGTTTGCTCGGGTTTGAACTTCATATAAATGGAATCATACTGTATTATTTTATTCGTATTTTCTTTTGTTTAATGTCATGATTAAAAGATTTATAGAGCCCTGGCCTGTGTGGCTCCGTGGGTTGGAGCATCATCACATACATGGAAAGGTCTCAGGTTTGATTCCTGGTCAGGGCACATGTCCCCAGTTGGGTCACATACGAGAGGCCTCTCTTTATAAAATCAATAAACATGCCCCTTGGGTGAGGATTATAAATAAATAAGTAAATAAATAAAAATAAAAGATTCATAGATGTTTTTATGTATGGAAACACTAGGTTTATTCTCACTTTGTGTATACTCATTGATTATACTACAATTTACTTATTCATATCATTATGTATAGATATTTGAGTATTTACAGTTTGGAGCTATTATGAGTATTGCTAATATGAACACTATTGACATACTTTTTAGTATAAATAGTTATGCATCTCTGCTTGCTATATACCAAGAGTGGAATTACTGTGTCAGAGACTATGCATATATTCAGTGTTATATGATACTGTCAGTTTTCCGCCTGGTTTCTGGTGGTTGCAGACTGGAGTATTAAATCCCTAGTTAAGAGCAAAGAGTACATTTTTTATCCTCTTTTTCCTGAACATTTCCCCTGGCTGGGCCATTGAGCATCTATAATTGAAGTTATCACTCCCACTCCTAATCAGGAGCGTCAGCACATCCCTGTATTTCACATTCTATCCTTTAATTTACTTGTTTATGATATAGGTACTTAGAAGACTCTGGCTTCCTCTTTGCTAAATTCTATCCTTCAGTTCATCTTATAGTTTAGTTTGCATGCAAGTAGTTCAACTTAAAAAACAATTTGACTGGACCAATACTCATTCTTTTATCATATCCAACGGATTCTGATAATTGAATGAATTAAGCCAAACTTGATCCTTAGAGGCAACATTAATCCAATCCCCATTGCAGAAACTTCGTGATCACAACAAGTTGCAAGTTAGGCTTAGTAATTAGTAAGTTTTCTAGAGACATGACACTTTTTTTTAGCATGTCAACCTATTTAAAATTTTTAAAGTTACTACTTAACCTATATGACAGTTTGAATTATTCATCAAATATAGCGAAGGAAACCAAGATAAATAAGGTTTATGGGTTCTTTCTTAAAATACCATAACCTCTAGAAGAAAAAACATATAACCACACTTATAATAAAAGGTAGAAAAAATTAGGTACCTAAAGGGAAGTTTCCATAAAGTACTACATTGAGGTAATTATTTCTGAATAGTTGCACTGTGAAAGGCTTCACTGAAGGGGAGTGTTTGAGAAGGAAAACAAAACGAAATGTTACAATAATAAATATTTTAATATAAATATAATAAAGAAATCTAACAAGAAGAAAAATATTTTTGAAGACGAGAAGATCATCAAGCAGGAAGAAGGGCACTCCAGTGCAGAGGAGCCGCATAAGTAAACCCAGCAAGGCTGAAAACGTGGTACATGTATGAGGCACAGCGAGGAGTCATTTGGATGGTGAATGAATTTGGAAAAGTATGTTGGCATATAGTGTAGCATATTAAAAGCCAAATTTGTACCTTATAATCAAAGGATAGATTTTATGTGGGAAAGACTGGTGACAGGGTGACCAAATAGGAGAATATTCGATTTGCAAGACAAGAGACTTTGAACTAGGGCTTTAGCAGTAACAAAAATGAAACATGAAAAAAACATAGAGGTAAAAAAAATCAATGAATCTTAGAAACTAACAGCATGTGAAGGATGAGCCCAAAGGAAGGATTCGAAGATGTCTGAGAATGCAAGAGTTGGAAATGAAGTGTTAGCAGGAACACTTAAGGAGAGGCTATTTGGAAAAGAGAGCAAATAATTGCTTTTTCCTTTTTTTAAAGAAGAGATTAATTAATTATTAAATCAGATTGACTTCAGAGAGCAAGGATGGATGGGAGAGGGAGAGAGAGAGAGGGAGAGAGAAACATTGATGTGAGAGAGATACATCAATTAGCTGCTTCCTGTACCCTCTATGGCAGGGTACAGAAACTGCAACCTGGGCATGTGCCCTGAACAGGAACCTTTTGGTGCATGGAATGACACTCTATCAACTGAGCCACACTAGCCAGGTCAAGAGCTCCTTTTTGACCTGCTGGTTTGGTGCATCAAGCATCCATCTGGAGCAGTGATTTTCAACCTTTCCCATCTCATTGCACAAATAAACTAATTACTAAAATTCTCTAGCACACCAAATATATATATTGTTGATCTGACATAAAAAGAGGTATAACTTTTATTCATTCACACTGGGCAGCTATTGCTGTGTTTGCTGTTGTCATTTTTTTAACTTAATAATCTAAGGGAAAAGAGGTCAGTACCCCTGTCGAAATAGTTAGGTGTTGCATGTTTTAAAGATTCTTGTGGCACACCAGTTGAAACTCACTGATCTATAGATACTCAGGGGGTAGTAAGTTTTCAAGTCCTGATACATAAGGCACAAGTTATAACTGAAGGCGTGTCTTCAAGTGTTCTGTTGGCAGCAAGAGCTGAATTATTAAGGATGAAAGCAGCTACACGAATGAAGCAATGGAGGAAGAGAAGCCAAAGAATTGGTCAGATCATTTAAAATAGAGTAAGATTATACAGAGTCATGTTGCCAGGAAGAGAGTTTTCAGGACTAAGTAGCTCATTAACAACATAAAAATCTGAAAGAGTTGTTGAGGAAGAGGACAACTGAGAATATAGCCATTGATTTTGTAAGTAATGATCATCTGATTTCCTTCTGTAAGATAAGTGAGAAGCCTG
The DNA here is from genome assembly GCF_000147115.1 of Myotis lucifugus. Classification (NCBI taxonomy): domain Eukaryota; kingdom Metazoa; phylum Chordata; class Mammalia; order Chiroptera; family Vespertilionidae; genus Myotis; species Myotis lucifugus. The sequence goes on from NW_005871128.1 coordinate 855,668, forward strand.
GCCCAGAGGGCAGTGTGTGGAGTTAGAATGAGCAATTCAAAACAAATTTTGGCTGACCAATCGATTGTGTTTTTCATCCATCCTGATGAAGTGATGGAGAATTTGGATATAAGGTAAGAGAGAACTGAACCCAGATGAATACAAGAGGATTCAAATAGAGTTGAAAGATTAGCCTGGAAGCATGAGTCAGTTTTAAGGGGACTTTGCAGTTATAAACTCAGGCAAGGAGAGAGTCCTTACGACCATAGTCCTGATCTGGATGGAGGTGAATAATCTTATGTGGATTGTCCATAGCTATATGGATGGCCAGAAAATTGTTCCAACAGAAGGCTATTCGAATACATGTTTAAACACCTGAAAAAAATCACTAAATGTGTCAAATGTAGGAGTTGAGACAATCAAATGTACTTGGAGAACTGTTGGCCTAACAGAAGACTGGAAGACTGAGCAATCTTCTGGGGAAGAAGTCATGCCAAGTGAAAAAGAAGCCATTATCCCAGATAGATCCTATCAAACTTTAGTGGTAAGAAGAAATAGTGATTCAAGTCACAAAATGATAACTATAACAGCTATTTCACTAAAACCTCTTAAAATATTCAAGCTCAATAAGTATGTTAACAGTGTTCCCAATGTGCAGGGCGGAATTTATCTCGCCTCCTAGATATATCACAGGGTCAGTATGACCCTTCCAGTGCATCAGAGTTAATGGCCTGTGCAGGTGGTACTGGGCAGTAGCTGAGACTGCGGATCTTTTGGGGCCTGTGGTAGTAACCACAGCTTCTGTAGTAGAGCAGCAGGAACTCAGCGGAAGTGGGCCCATTATTGAAAATGTGTGAAATATCTACTAAAAACTGCCCTTCCCTAACGCCAAAAAATCTAATATGTGTGCGCATACACACACATGTGCCCCCAGGTGTTTTTATGAGCAACTCATATGAGTTGCTTCATGTAAAAGAACCATGTGTCAGTGAAAATTGAGTTATTTCCATTAGTGTATTCTGGTTTGCCCCACAGGCTAGTAATGCCCAGAGAAATTTAGGTTACATGTGTAATTAAATCAACATTCCCAGACTTCCCAGCAATTCTTGCTTCATAACGGAACTGGGTTATAAATAATGACAACTTCCTTTTAAAATTAATGGGCTATCACTGCAGCCGCTTTAAGAATTCATTGGCAGACAATGTTAATTGGGTAATATTGAAAATGAGTTTCAAGGTCAAGCATGTTTGAGAAATTCTGGATTAAATAAAGTGAAGCATATCAGTTTCTTAAAGGCTTTCTTGGAGGCTTTCAGATGCTAATGACTGACTGACTCCAAGAGAGGGTACATTTTGATACATTATGAAGAGTTCCAAAACTTTGACAATGAATTCTTTCTTCATGGAGCTTTTATATGGAACTAGTTTTCTAATAGAAATATTCCTCTAATTAGATGTGAATTACTTTGTAGAAAAGACTATCTGTTACTCTCTAATTCTATCCCCCAAATATCTTTATTCAGTATAGAAAGAAATATAAAATGACAGGAAATAGAACATTTCTGAAAGATAGTTAAACAAAAAAAGACCATTAAAGTTGAAGAATGTCAAGGGCTAAAGAAATTTTTATAAAAAATTTCTCTCTATAGGTACTCTCTGTAGGAGCTCTCTCTATGGGTACCATGCACACAGAAGGTATACAAAAATGTTGATTATATTATATTTATCTTATAGTAACATTCAAATATTGTTTATAGAGAGCTTATTAGTTAAAACATTAATATTATTTCTATTGTTTCCTCCTGAGAAAGGAGAATTAAACAAGATTGTAAAATCAAGGCTGAGGAAAAGTTGTGTAGATTCTGGATTAAAATGAATTGTTAGTTGAACACAGTATAGTAATTGCAGCAAAAGACATAAATAATGTACCTTTGGGAGCCAATAAGTCTATCTCCAGGAATTTATTCTAGAGAGCAATTTATTAAAAGCAAAAGGAATAAAGAACTGTATGAAGTCATCTCTTAAAGAAATATTTAAAAAATAAAATCAGAAACAATTTGAATCCAAACTGACATGAATTTGGATTGCAGCTCTTTCACTTCCTACCTATGTGATCATACAAAGGTTATATAATTTCTGATATCTCAATTTTGTAATTCATGAGGTGGATATAATAATAATACTGATCACCCTAGCTGGTTTGGCTCAGTGGATACAGCGTTGGCCTGTGGACTGAGGGGTCCCAGGTTCGATTCTGGTCAAGGGCACATGCCTGGGTTGCGGGCTCAATCCTCAGTGGGGGACGTGAAGGTGGCAGCCAATCAATGATTCTAATCATTGATGTTTCTATCTCTCCCTCTCCTTTCCTCTCTGAAATCAATAAAAATATATTTTTAAATAATAATAATAATAATACTGATCCCATAAGGGTTTTGCAAGAATTAAAGGTAATGTATCTAAAGCAGTGGTTCTCAACCTGTGGGTCGCGACCCCTTTGGGGGTCGAATGACCCTTCCACAGGGGTCGCCTAAATACATCCTGCATATCAGATATTTACATATGATTCATAACAGTAGCAATATTACAGTTATGAAGTAGCAACGAAAATAATGTTATGGTTGGGGGTCACCACAACATGAGGAACTGTATTAAAGGATCACGGCATTAGGAAGGTTGAGAACCACTGAAAAGCATCTTTCTCAGTATTTCACACAATAATCAATAAAAGTTAAACTAATAGGGCAATGACTTAAACATGTATGACACAAGAAAATAGGATATTTTCCAGTTATTATGAAGATTATTAAGAAAAATGTGGGGTTTAGTGCTAGGTGGAATAATAAACTGTATAACAAGTTCACAATATATCATGTAAAATAATTAGTTTGATACAATTATAAGTATTTATTATTATATTTTATATAATCTGTAGTGTTCTATATTGAACTTATACAAAATTTTTGAAAAGCTATATAGAGCTAATATAATCTTACTTGAAGACAGTTTGTGCCAATTGTCATGACAATTAAGATACCAGTGATTCATGAACCAATAGGAGAGCAAGCAGCGTTTATTCGGTGCCATGCGTAGGTTTCACACATGAACTCCTGTCAGAGTTGGGAAAAGCCTTCAGTAAAGTAGTTTATGATTTACATGATTTTTTCACATACTGTGCTTTTAAATTCCCTTGCTGACCCAGTGATTACAAAAGTGAGTGACCTGTGACCTGAGGCTCCCAGAGGCAGTGTATTTGCCAAAGATTCTATGGACTGCCAGGTCAAGCTAAGACTAGAAATCACCTCATAGTTTTCTGCCTCTCTTTTAGGAGATTGGAAATGCTTCTGAAATTGTTTACCAAACCTTTCTTCTTATCTGAGGGCATGGTATGTTCCATGCATTATATATTGCATCCAAGCCCAAATAAGTAAATGCTGCCTGGCCAGTGTGGTTCAGTGGTTGAGCATTGATCCATGAACCAGGAAGTCAGGATTGAATTCTGGTCAGGGCACATGCCTCAGTTGCAGGCTCAGCCCCCAGTAGGGGGCGTGCAGGAGGCATCCAACCTATGATTCTCTCTCAGCATTGATGCTTCAATTCCTCTCTATCTCTCCTCTTAAATTAATAAAAATAAATGCCATTAGCCTTTGCTTTTTAAATCTTTACCCAATAAGAGAGGAAGAGAGAGAGAGAGAGAGAGAGAGAGAGAGAGAGAGAGAGAGAGACATCAATGTGAAAGAGAAACATCCACTGGCTGCCCTCTGCATGTGTGGATGGGTGCATGTGCCCTGACCAGGTATTGAACTACAACCCAGGTATGTGCTCTGGCTAGAAATTGAACGGGCAACCCCTTGGACGACCCTCAACCAACTGAGCCGCTGCAGCCGGGCAGCCTTTGCTTTTTAATAAGTAAAAGATTAATTCCCAGTTTTGTTTAGCTCATAATTTCTTACAATGTGAGCTGTAGGAAAGCAGTCCCCAGAAATACTGTGAAAACAGAGCCTTGGTAAAAAATTCTGTGTTACAACATGAGCAAAGGTATCTGAAAAGTTCTGAGAAGTCTTATTATAATAGGACTCCCTGCTAGCTTTTCCTAGCCTTATGATTCTCAAAAAATCCTTGGCCACAATATTTTCTTAAGAAGACCTATTATTTCATGGAATGATCATTCTTTACATCTTACTTGCAAACTGCTGGTTTGGCCAGGCATTTCCATATGTTCCTTAGAAGTTACCAGGTAATCTGAGCAAGAAATAATTTAACTGCTGATTGTTGAGAACAGTCCCAAGAGGAAAGTCCCTGGCTTGGTTGAAGAGGGTGTGTTTAGAGACCAAAGGCCTCTTTAATACAGTGTTGACCTTCAGAGTTCTCTGCTTCTCCGTGGTGTGTGTCGACCTTACTTAATGCAGCTGCCCTGACACTGGAAGCCTCTTTGAGGCCTAGCCAGTTCTGAGTCCCCCAACATTGCCATCCTTCCCGATTCCTTCAAAAGATGCAAACTTTTTGGGGTACATGTGGGAGGCAACCAAACTATTTTTCTCTCACATCAATGCTCCTCTCTCTCTCTCTCTCTCTCTCTCTCTCTCTCTCTCTCTCTCTCCCTCTCCCTCTCCCTCTCTTAAAAAAATCAATTTTAAAAAAGATGCCGTATTTTTTCTTTTTTACTCCAGACCATGTTTCTCTATCTCGGAGCCTCACCCTTCTTACTGGACTTTAATGGGCTCATTGTAGATAACTTTTGGAGCATTTATTCAACTCACAAAGATGCCATTTCTCTGAAAACTGCTTCAAAACTTGTGAATCTTGGCTATTGCATACATATGGAGACTGTTCTCGCACTCCTGACCAGTTAGTCAAGGACAGATACCCAACTAATGCTGAGCCAAGAAGACTTAACCTATGAGAAATTCAATTACTAGTAGAACAGAGCTGGTGGTTTGAACTCAGGCATGGGGGCTGATGTATGATAGCCAGCTTTATAAAGAAATGTGGACAGCTGGTTTGCCTAGAGAGAAAAGGGAAGCATTTCACAGAAGCACAGCAGAGTCCATAGAGACCAAGAGAGAAAGGGGAACTTTTAAAAAAGAGTTTTCTTTTTCTGATAGCTTTTCTCCATAGAGCCCCTCACTCTCCGATACTGGTTATTCATGTTCTTCTTAGATGGAGGGATATTTCAATTACTTTACAATAAAATAGCTTATGGAAATTTGAAGTACTTTTTTTTGTAAACTGCAACCATAATATCCTCAATTAAGACTGAGCTGTAATGGCTAAATGTGTCACTCCCTTTTCTTAATAGCAAAGGTCTCCTAGGAAAACACTGCTTCATCTCCGATGATTGATATCTGTGGGTGGAACTCCAAGCACAGCGGCAGACTGTGGGAGAACCTGTTGAGACCTTTGAGATTCCATTGTGTAGGCAGCTGGCTTTTCCATCCCACGTACACCTGGCTTGGGGTTACAGTTATGTGGAATCATAAATGGGCACTCCCCTGGCCACAGAGGCCATGTAGGGTGAACATTCCCAAACAGACTCTTCCAGGGCTCAGAGTACGTATGTGACTTCTCAGCTTTTCCATTTCCTTCCATGCCCTTCTGCGCAACTTGGAGAGCTCCTGCAATTGTGACCTCATTCCAAAAGGCTGAAAGATTTTCCTTTTAAATTCCTGTGCTGAAAGGTATTTTAAAATCCTGTAAGCATTACAATGAATGCTTGAGCCGATGGTTGGGCAAGAGATGCCATAGGCACCTCAAGATACTCTGGATTCCAGGGAACAGTGGGTCAAACAGGCTTGGGCAGGTGGCAGGAGAGTAATCTGAGTGCATAAATAAAGCACTTCCACCTCAGGGCCTCCAGTCACTTTTCACCAGTATTTACATACAGATGGACATCATTAGCTAGTACCTACTGACACCAAAGCCCTAGCTGTGCAGGACTCATCTTGGTCTTATTTTTTTTTTTGAATTCCAAAATTTAAAGCCCTGAGTACATGTGTATATTGCTTCTTGAAATCTCTGCATGGTACAATGCATTATTTAGCTTCCTTCTCCCCAAATCAAATTATGAGGTGTGGAGAATAAAATATGTATCATTGAGTTTCTACTTAGAGATATAATCAGTTCGGCCTGCGGACTGAGGGGTCCCAGGTTCGATTCCGGTCAAGGGCGTGTGCCTGGGTTGCGGGCACATCCCCAGTAGGAGATGTGCAGGAGGCAGCTGATCGATGTTTCTCTCTCATCGATGTTTCTAACTCTCTATCTCTCTCCCTTCCTCTCTGTAAAAAATCAATAAAATATATTAAAAAAAAATGTATCATTGAGTTTCTACTTAGAGATATAATCAGTTCAGTTTGGTCATCGGTCACAATATTATTAAAATAATGTAATGCATTCATAATTTAATTCATGCAAATTTTAAGTATTCTTGCCTCTTAAAAATCACTGCTCTGCATTCCCTCACCCCCCCCCACACACACACACTTTCCCTGGCTCTTCAGTTCCCCTCATTTGGAACACTCCTTGCCAAAGATCATTTGGTAAAGACAGATTAAGGGAGAAGTGATTACATAGGAGTGGCTATGCCACCTACTTCCCTCCCCTCATCTAGGAATTTGAGAAGAATTTTGAGAACCCTTAATTTTATCTTTGTTTCTCTTTGGAGTTAAATACTGTATTAGGTACTTTACTGATGTTATTCAGGGATCCTACCTTAGATTTCTTATTGGATCCTTCCTAGTACCAAGCACTAAGGTAGATCATGAATACATGAATAAACTCTTGAACTCATTAGTGTTAAGTACAAGCATGACTTGGGGTATGTGGGTTTGGCTATAGTCATCATCAACTATTGTTTTTGTGGTAGAGGGTCTTATCTTCAATTTGTAAAACACACAACATCTCTAAAGTTTACTAACACAAAGTATGCCTGTATAAAATTTTATTTTTATTGACAGGCAAACATAAGGGACAGGGAAGTGAGGGGAGTCAAACTAATGTTATATCTTTAGACAAATTATATCTTTTCTTTCAGAATCATCAGATCTCTGCCCTGTTTTCTCCCTCTCAGCCATGGAAATGCTTTGCATTTCTTCTTAGATGCCACATAGAAAAATTAATTCAGTATTTATTGCAAAGGGAAGGAATTTGCACTACTTAGCTTGATAGCCAGATGCATGTAAACAGGTCAAAAAGATTGAGCAAACTCCAAACATCAACAGTCACACCACAGTGCTAGGAAGAAATGCACACTGCACAGAAATGTTTCAGGCAAGGAGTGGGGCCTGAAAATTTAATTCAGAACTGCCTTTTCCTGGGCAGTTCATTTATGAAGCAAATTTAAGGCAGAACTGGGTATGTTAGAGAGAGCAATAGAAGTAGGAAAAGTATAAGAAAAGGAGAAAATGGGGCATTCATTAAATACCAGGGCTCTTTAAGGTCATCTTAACTAAATTTTGTCTCCCAACATGTCAAAATGTGAGAGAAGAGAAATCAAACTTTCAAAGAGCTCTGAAATAGTAAGTTCTTCTTCAATAGAACACGATGAATATTGAAGGAGAAAGTAGCGGACAGGGATGCTTTAAATGAATAATGAATTTGCAGCATATGCAATGGAATGCTTTGTTATTTTTTAAGATATTTTAGAATAAAGGGCTACTTATCAAAGCTTGTTTTTTGTGGTCCATCAAGTCCATTGTATGACAGTAGAGGAAAGTTATTCAATAATCCTAAATTCAATTATTTTTTCCTTTGAATTTGCTTTGACCCATTTTGGAATTCTTTGGATATTTTCATCAAACTCCTGGCTATTTTTATGTTGTAATAAAAGGAAGTTCTAAGCATTTAATCCTCCTGGATAGGAAAAGTAAATGAATGAAGAAGGGAAGACAGTAATGATTTCAATAAGGAAACAATGAAGGAGGATATGCTTCACAGGATGATGACTTTATGTGATGGGCAAGCATTGTGCGTGGAGTTTGCGGGCAGTGTTGCAGAATATAACACAAAGAACTACATCGGTCAGGTTATCATGGCAATAGGAGAGTTACAGAACCTTGGCACTAGGATTAGTGGCAAACATAGGTCAGAGGCCAGGAGCTGGCTATCCAGAGATGTTCTGAACTGAATCCTCAAAGGAGTTTGAAGTTCTTCGGTATATGAACACCCCTAGACAGGGTAAGTGTGTCCCAATCCACCCCAGCCTCATCAGCTCTTTCTATAGTGCCAGATCCAAGTGCCTTCACCCATTTTTATAACCTGTCCTCTGAATACATTTGAGTTTATGATTCCTGACCTAGCCCAAGGCTCCTGTTTTTTAATTGTAGTAATCAAGGCCTAAAGACAAGTATTTTTCAAGATTACACAAATGGAAAACAAATGAGAGGTAGAACACCAATGAACTAACTTTGTGTTCAGCTGAGTATAATATGTACAGGTCCATAATATTTTTTCAATTTCAACCTTTATGAAAAGTAAGAGTTTTTTTTAATTCAATTAGATTCAAAACCTGTCTTGAACTACAGCTTATTAGTGAAATATTTATATTTCACTATAAATATATATATTTATAATAATGTATTTGATTATAAATATGCATATAAAATATAACATACATGGTGTTTTTACCTTCCTAAAATCTAAAAAGTGAAAATTTTGAAATAGATATAGATGCTTTAAGTAAAGGACTTTACACAAGTAGAGAGAGCTGTGGGAGCTCTCAATAAAAATACCATACAGTTTCTCTCAGCAGTGGGATCCATAACCTCTGTTAGGTCAAGTCCCTTTAAGAAGTCCCCAAGCTCACTCAGAATAGCTCACATCTGGTCCACAGAAATCCTTCAAGTATCCTTCACTTGGACTAACTCTGGAATTGCAGACTGGACCCTATGTAGCCACCTTATTTAACCACCTGGTAGAGAGTTTGGCTCTTTTGAAATTGTTTTTATCCAGGTGCATGCCAGATATAACCACATGGTGCTCCCCACATCTATATGCCAAGTGGTCAATATTTTCTTGAATCTCCTCCCTCTCCCACTGTGTTTGAGGGTGGGAAAAGGACCCTGCCCTTTCCCCAAAGGAGAAGATGTAATGTGCCTAGAACAGTGACAACTCTCTCCAAAGAATCCTTCCACTTTCCTACAATTCCAACTCTATTGTGCTCTCAAGACAGATAGTTCACCAAGAATTGAAAATAGTTATTTTAACATAACTCATCTAGTCTTGCTTTGAACATGGAGTTGTTGACACCTATTGTCTAGTGACACAATCCCATATGAGACACATATGTCATTTTAATATCTAATTACACAGAAATGTTTCTCCTCTTTCTTCCCCCCACACATACACATGCACACACATGTACACAGCACACACATGTAAATAATCTTATTTAGAAAAAAATCTTAGTTTTTATTTACTTTAAATTAAAATTTTTATCCTTATTTTAATAATGAAAAATATACACTATATAATAAGAGTAAATAGGAACTAAAGTTTATTGATATTTCTAAAATATAAGTGTATTTCAAGTTATGTTTTTGTTAGCTTGCTGGGCAATTAGTTTATTGATTCCTTCATTGACTCAAAAAATAGTGGTTTCTTTGTAAGGCACTGAGGGACATGTAACCTAATAAGATATTGTTTCTGTTCTCACTGATGTCATAATGTCATACAAATGCCTCTAATTACACTAACAAACAATTCGTACTATGAGAGCAACATGAATAATGCAGTGAGGGAGTACAGAGGAAGGGGAAAGCGGGGTGTGGCGGCGGTTGGGGGGGCTAGAGGAGCTGGGGAATAGGAGAGAGAATACTAGTAAAGGAGTGATATTTGAGTGAGGCTGTTCCAGGCAGGGAAGTTTGAGCTGGCAAAAGAGAAGTCTCTTCAAGTATGTTATGAGCAGATGTGCAAAGCCGTGAATGTGGTATGTCCAAAGGGAATTGGTACCCGCTACACATGTGCTGCGTGCTCCTCTATACCAAGCCCGAACTAGCTACATATGTTATTTTTCTTATTCCTCAATTTGCCTCTCAGAAAATTGAGTGTGTGATTAGTTCAAATTAAATTTTTCAAAACTTTAAGTATAATTTCAGTATCTTCTATATATCACACCTTCTGCTCATTTGTAGTTAACTTTTATTGGCTTAAGAAGTTAATTAAGTGTATGGTTTGAATACAAGGATATAATAACCTGGTGGAACTTTTAACTTGTTTTGTAAAATATGAAACTTCAATTTGGAAAGTTTTTTCATCACCATTAGATTATTTTCAGAAAGATAAAAATTGGAAAAGCTTACTGAGTACATTATGACATTAGGTGGCATACACAAAAGTAATTATTAGATACCAAGATCTCCCATAGACAGCAGATAGAAGTCATAAACTATAACCAAGCATTTATGTGGCACATAGTAGTTATACTTTCATTTCTTCTGTGAAGTATATTCAAAGGAAGAAGCAAGGATAAAGAAAACTTGGGCTCTGGAGGATATGTGGCTACGAAAATGGCTTCATATTTCTAGGAGAACCTTCTGGGACTGAACCAGTGTTCCAGTTGATAAATGGGGTACTTCTGAGGTAGGTTGGAAAGGCAGATATGATGTGTCACTGATAAATGGCCTCATGGACTGGGGATAGCAAATGCCTGAAACAGGGAAATTGTGGGTGCAGGGTAGAGGAGCAAATCGTCCCTAGAAGCATTTATTTCTCTCTTTTCCATGGCCAGGAGGAAGCAGCCCTTGCATTCATGCAGCTCCTGAGATTTAAAAAAAGGTGCACCACCAGGATCATACAAGAGTGTGGTTGATTTCATATCAATGGGCCAGGATCTTAGTGGAGGCTCTGTCCAGTGATTGGTAGCTTTTCAGAAGCAGTTGAGATCTGAAATCTTGAGTCCTTTGATAGCTCCCCCGAGAGAGAGACAGAAAAGGCAATAGAATGGGTAATTTTATCATTCGGTGTGTGTGTGTGTGTGTGTGTGTGTGTGTGTGTGTGGTACCTACTTTGTGCCAGACCATCATGGAGCACTCATTGTCATCATGATCCCAGTGAGCTATATATTTCAGTTTCTGATTAGAGATTCAGAGGTGAGAGAGATTGTGACAGTGAATATCAAATTATTAATCTTCTTTTATAACAATCACTTCTGGGTGATATATGCATTTCCCAGAAGTCAGAAGGAAAGTGCTATATGCCATTCGCTCAAAACACTTTTAAATTAAAAACTCAATATAACTGTTACTCTTCCTATGGAAACTTTGGTACTAAAATCGGTTAGTGAGATTCTTAGGAAGGGACAATGGGAGTTTTTCTTAAGTAGACAAATGAGTATAATTTTCCTTTCTAATTTCTCAAGAAGTAGAATTTTAAGGCATTCATAAAAGTCTTTAGACACATTCTTTATAACTTAGAAGTAAAAGAAAAAACTGATGCCATTAGGAAGGTGATTATTTTATCAGCAATTATATAAATTCTGCCCTTCTGAGGAGGATCAACATATTCATTCCAGACTGCTCTCTGAGGAAATCAAAAAAGATGCTCCCCACAGAGATAAGGAAAGATGTCAGACTCCGTGAAAGGTCCCTAGTACTAAAAAAATACACATTCACATTTTCCTCCCAGTGGTATATTGCATTTAACATGTTGTGACATTTTGAGTGGAGATGCGGAATAGTTTTCTTTCTTCTTGTTTTTTTGTTTGTTTGTTTTGTGTGTGTGTGTGTGTGTGTGTGTGTGTGTGTGTGTGTGTGTGTTGTTGTTGTTGTTGTTGTTTCTAGATAGCAACAAGTCTCCTTAAGGGAAACAAAGAAAATATGATTTATCATTCACAGAAACAACACCAATTATGAAAAATCAATGCAGATTTTTTTTTAAAGAAATTTGTCCTGACTTGTTTGGCTCAGTGGATAGAGCGTCGGCCTGTGGACTCAAGGGTCCCAGGTTCGATTCCGGTCAAGGGCATGTATCTTGGTTGCAGGCACATCCCCGGGAGGAGGTGTGCAGGAGGCAGCTGATCAATGTTTCTCTCTCATTGATGTTTCTAACTCTCTACCTCTCTCCCTTCCTCTTTGTAAAAAATCAACAAAGTATATTTTTTAAAAAATTGAATTCATTTTTTAAAAAAGAAATTTGAATTTCCTGGAGAAAAATGATAAAAGCACCACCTTTCCCAATTCTGGCTGTCAGGGCATGTGGGAGGTGAAGGCAGGAGAGACTCGTTTCACTTCCTGTGGTTGTGTCCTTGCTGGGACCATCATAGTTATTTGCCATCAGAAAGACCAGTTCTAGAAGGTAAGACTGGCTGAAACATAATTCCACTTAAAAACAAACAAACTTATGCCAAATTATTGATACAAATATCAGATTAATCTTCCTGAGTTGCTAGTTAGAAGCATAGGATTGGGAAGAACTCTAACCCAGACAGTTTACTAATGTAGAATTCCTTCCACCACATCCCTATCAGAAAGTAGTATGGAATCAATAGATATTCAACATAGTATTTGACACTTCTTTTGGTGGGGGTTAGGGGGACAGTGTTGAGTGACAAAAAGTTTTTCCTTATATCAAACTAAAGTGTTGTTTCATATAATGTGTTTCCTTTCATTTTGGTTTTGGAAACTCTTCCTGAGAATACTTAAAAATAGGACTCATGTAACCCTCAAATATTTCCTTCTTTAGGCTAACCTGTCATATTTGTTTAAATTTTCCTTGTTATGTTTGGCTGTTAGATCCTTCTTACCTTCCTGGTTGTTTTCTTCTGCTTAGTTCTTCTTCTTTAGTTTATCAGTATCTCATCTAAATCATTTGATTTCCCTTAATGTTCAAAAGAATGTCAGTTCTGTCATGATAAGATCCTCCTGTATGTACACATATGCATGCACATGTTTGTATATTTTATAATGACTTTAAATAGATATAAGATTAAATAGATACATAGTTACATAGAAGATATACACCTCCTTAACAGAAGTAGATGATATGGGTGCTTAATTGGCAAAAGAAGGAATAAGCAAAAAGCAAACATAGAAATATGTGAGGAGAGGAAGAACATTTAGGTTATAAATTTTAGGTTATAAAAAATTGGTTGATTTTTTCACCAACCAATGGTGACAATCTTGGCCAACTCATCCAAGATTGCCATGACTAAGTTTTTCTAGGTGCAAAGTGAAAAAGTTGGATGGTATATTCTTATGTCAAAGTCATAGGGGTAGGCTAACTGCTCTGAGAGGTATTATTTTAGAAATGTATTTAGGCCAGTTCATAATCCAATAATCTAAAGTGGAGTGGGAATAAACCATTCCAAGTTTTATAAAACTTCAAGCCCTGGCCATTATGGCTCAGTTGGTTGGGTATTGTTCCTATGCACCAAAGGGTTACTGGTTCGATACCCTGTCAGGGCACATGCCTGACTTGCAGGCTCAATCCCCAGTAGGAGGCATGCAGGAGGCAGCCTATTAATGTTACACTCTCACATAGATGTTTCTCTCTCTCTCCTTCTCCTTTCCTCTCTAAAAAATCAATAAAAATTCTTTTAAAACAATAAAACTTCAACATGTTTTTAATTGAAATTATATTTAAATGTAATTTGTATTAATAAATGCATTCAACCACTTAGCAAGTCAAGTCTAAATGTTTGGGTTTGCAATTTTGTTTACAAGAATTAGAACACTTCCTTTAAACATCAACACAGAGCTTTGCCAGTGGAATGCTGTTAGTATTTAGAACATCTGACCATCAGAGATCAAAGAATGAGTTAAAACACAAGATGAGCTCATTTGACATGAAAACTAATGCCCGCTGAGTAAGTTTAATTAAAGTGTAATGCCACTAAATATAAAAGGCTCTGATATTAAGGAAACAAAAAGCAAAATCAATAGACTAAGATAGCATTACAGTTTATTAAGTAGATGACTTAACACCTCCTCAGAAGCAACAGAATAAAAGCGCTGAATTAAAAACAATCATTCCAAAATGCCTCTGTATCTCATAGGGCCCAAATCACCCATGACCGTGACATTGTTATTCTATCATAAATTAATAGGTAGTGTCAAAACCTGTGTAATTGAAAATGAGTGGGAATGCCAAATGAGGATAGCAGCTTTGGATGCCAAAACATTTGTATCATCAGTCAATGCTGTTGGCTATGGGAAGAAAAAGGTTGACACTGTGTTCAAGATAATTGCTTCAATTGTTAATATCAACCTAATTAGAAATAAACAAGATCAAAGGAGGGCAATCATTAGATACAGAAAGACTGGGGTGCTGAGTGAAGAACGGTAAAAACCATGAGTGCACATCATTGCATAATCTATTTTTAAAATCTGATTAGCTAAAATATGCAAATTACAAAGAAGTCACAGCAAGCAATGAAGTCCAGAAACAATCTGGATAGCTGGGTCAGAAAAATATGAATGTTCACTCACCTTGGGAAGCAGCTTGCTATCAGAATGAGCAAGGACTTTACAGTCACCGGTTGTGAATCTTGACATTTCCACCTACCTTCTGGGTGACATTGAAAAAATTATCTCACCTCCATAAGGTACATTTTCCTCAATTTTATCTTGGACATAGTGGTAGCAGCTGTTCATAGGGTGGTTCAAATGAGATTACATATGTCAAAATAGTTTGTAATCTGTAAGATGACACTCAAATAATAGTTTATTACTATTTCTGTGAAAGTGTTTTACATGATTCTTTCAAACATTACCTTTGCCCAACCCAGGGGAAGTGTTAGTTAAAGGTATGGTCAGGTAGCCAAGACTGTAATCCTTCCAAATGGGAATGCAATCCCTACTTAGGTCTTTAGTCACTCTGCAGTATGCACATCAACTGTCAACTGTTTGCCTTCCTTAGACCCGGGGGTAGGGGGTGCCTCAGAGAATTAAAAATTACTTTTAATAATTCGATTATTACTGGACTTCTATGTTGATATAATAGAAAAATTAAGTAGCTGTTTCCCCCACAGTGTGGAGACAAAATCTTTAGGTCAGTTAATTCAATGTATTTAATTATTATCCCTGTACACAAGGACTAATATAGCAGAAAGGGAATTAGATGTCTTTGGAGTATTCTTTGTTTATACCTCACCACTAATGCCTGTGGTTTAACACATTTAGATCCCAAGAGTAAGTAACTGATAGATAGACTTTTTTCCAATATTTTAATTTAACTTTATTTTATTTTTCCATTACCTTTTATCCCCTCTATGCCCTCTTTTACCTCCACCCATCACCTTCTATCCCCGCAACCACCACACTGTTGTCCATGTCCATGAGTTCTCTCTCATTTTTTTCTTTTTTGTTCAATCCTTCCATCCCCAACCTCCCCACCCCCAGAGCTGTCTGATAGATACATTTTTTAAAGCATATTTTTATTTTATTTTCTTTCTAAACATAAATTTTGAAATGGCCAGATAAACTCTGTAGTGTTTTAAAATCTTACTTATATTTCTCCATTTTCTTTAAAAACATTTTCTTTATAAACAATAAGAATTTACTTATTCTGGTGGTGAATTCTAAGTTCATTTTATAGGAATAATTTCTTTGATATTCTAGTGTATTGAATTTTTTCATTAAGTGACTCTTTTTAATATTCTAAGAATGACAATAGCAGTCTACTCATGCAAATTACTGTTGTGAATTATTCCATATTATATGAAATTCTACTAAAGGTAATTTAGTCAATTATATTAATAGAAATAAATGATAAAGTCCTGCCAATAAAATGATCCAACAGATAATTCTGAAAGGACTAGACAGCATAAAAAATATATATCTAGCCTGGCCAGTATGGTTCAGGGTTTGAGTGTCGATCTATGAACCAGGAGGTTACAGTTTGATTCCGGGACAGGGCACATGCCCAGGTTACAGGCTTGATCCCCAGTAAGGGGCATGCAGGAGGCAGCCAATCAATGATTCTCTCTTATCATCGATATTTCTATCTCTCTCTCCCTCTCCCTTCCTCTCTGAAATCAATAAAAATATATTTTTAAAATATATATATATTTATATTAATCAATCACAGTATTACTTAACATTAATTGTTTAGAAACCATCTAGTAGAAAAAAGGAAATTGCAATTTAAAAACCAAATGGTATGTTTTGTAAATGGAAAATTTTCTCAAAAATTAAATATCACTTCACTTCTCCTAATTCTTTGGATTGAATTATTTATTAATGCAATCAATAAATATGTATAATTGCCTGGGTGTGTAATTAAATTGGAAATTTGGGAGGGAACACTTCTGCCTTTAGGTGACTAATCTACTAGTTGCAGAGGCATGACATAGATAGATGAAAATACCCATAAAAATCAAGTTTATCCATAATAATGTAATATTTTTGCACAGTGCTTAATATTTCTCAAAGCACTTTTGTGAATATAATTATTTTATTTGATCATTGTGGACAGTAATTATCAGTGGATAACTTTTCAATACCATAAAAGAAATGCCATGATTCAGAAAAGAATTTATTGGCAAATAAATGATATTGGCAAACTGTGCTCTGAGTTGAAGGAAGGAACAAAAATGATAGTAGCTATCAAGGAATGGGGAATTAAGTTGAGCCAGCTGGTTTGTGGGAAAACAAATTCATGTTTAGATAGTGACATGGAGGTGACAATGGTGGCCTTAAAACATACAGTAGAAAACATCTAGCAGGTGATAATATGCATTCATAAGATAGAAAGATGAGCAAAGGGGAAAGAACATGAGTAGGCAACTCACAAAGAAGAAACTCAAATAGTTCCAAGGGATGAGGGAAGAGATTTAGGAGACTAATGAAAATATAGACATAAAACAGGAAATAAGTTAGAGTTAGGAATGTAGATTTTTAAAAGTCATCCACATAGGAGGGACATTTATATAAATCACCACAAAACAGTCTGTATTGATGACAGTTGAAATCATAAGTTACAGAAGACATTACAACAGTAGCTATTGCACTGGTAAATTATAATGGCCATTATAAATAGCCCAATAATAATGTAGCAATGGTAATTTTGCCAATATATTAATAAGCTGGATAATTGAGTGAAAGCTGGGGGGAAGGAGTCCATTGCAAGAGTAATAGAGTAGAAATGCAGTAATGTATTTAAAAATTGCAGCTATGGAAGAATCCATAAAACTTAAAGGGCAGTACCATTTTGCCACCAAATTTTGAAGCTAAAACCATGTCAATATTGGATGAGAATCACCCTACTGAGGTTTGTTATGCTGTGAAGAAGCCTGAAGGTAAATATTCCTCAAAAGAGTTAAAAAAATTAGAACTTTGGAGGACAATCATAGACAAGACCATTAAAGCATCTTCCCATTATTCTGTGCTCAGAGGTAGCTGCTATGAATAAATAAACTCTTCCTTAAACCCCACCTTAGCAGGAAGATGCATGGTTGGTTGGAGAATATCTGTAAAGAATTCTTATTTATTAATATATCTGTGCTACATTTAAATTCCAAATCTGTTATAAAATTAGCTTCTTTTTAAAACAAATTGATTTATTTTAGAGACAGAGAAACATCCATGTGTTGTTCCACTTGTTTATGCATTCACTGGTTGCTTCTTGTATGTCCCCTGACTGGGGATTGAACCCACAACCTTGGTGTGTCCAGCCTATGCTTTAACCAACTGAGCTACCAGGCATAGACAAGTCAGGCCTTTTTCTTATTATTTAAAAAAAATACTTGGAGCTATAAAATTGCATGAATTCTTCAGGAGAGATAAAGGAGAGTCAAAATTTAAGTTTGTAAAAAAATGGGAGAAAGAGGTGGAAGTGAAGGAAACAAGGAAAAAATTAAATCAGCATTAAAGAGAAGAATTGTAGCAAAAACAAACAAACAAACAAACAAAAAAAAAACAACAACAAAAGCAAGAGCTTCAAAAGGTTTTTGCAAACAGGAAACACATGAGTGCAGAGTGGCCAAACAGAAAGAGACAGATGTGACCAGGCATACCTACCAGTCACCTCAGATGGAAATGGCTGACTAACCTGAGTCAGTATTTCTTACTTTTTCCACTTTTAATATATTTCCATTTCTGAAACTGTTGGGATATATGAAATATACTTAAAACGTGTCAACTGTTGTTATGATCTCTATGTTTCCAGAATTAGCTTTGTCTCACAAAATCGGGCAAGACAAATTCTCAATTATTTATAGAACTTAGCACTGAGGAAAGGTACATTGAAGGGTATATAGTAGAGTGTCATTGTTCCTAAGAAAATTGATGAAGCTCATTTCCAGGACTGTATGAACTTTTATTTGGATGTTCTTTAGATTATTTCACCCTGTAAAAATAACTGTTCAAAACAAGGATATTGGCATGACAATTTGCTCTGATTACCAGTCTAAAAACTGAATTCAGAGTAGGAGAAGGAGCCTACTGTTAAAATCTCTAATTACTTTAAATACTACATTGACAAAGGCCATTCATAATTGCATTTAGAATTCATGCCATGCTTAAATCTCTCCAAAAATATTTTATTCACTATACTAGTGTTGTAGAAATTCTAATGTTCAGCAAACAGTTTTATATTTGTCCTTTAATGTTTTAAAATGTGTTCATTGAATGCTGTATGAAAAAAAGGACATAAAAACTACATATAAACATTATATGCTAAAATTATATAACTTTTTACTGAGAAATCCAGGTTCTATGTGAACCTTCTTCCTGTGGCAGGTTTTATGTTGTTGTTTTACCAGCTTTGCAAATCACACCAGGGCTGAAGAGCATGATGTCTATCTATTGAGTAAATTTATTTTTTTGTTGAAGAAACCAAATCTACTTAAAAGACAAAGGAAAGAACTTGCATTTCAGTTGTTTTTCAAATTTTAGAGGACTATTCACAATTTTAGTCATACCTTTATTATAATTGCTAATCATGATTTTAAGAGAGGAACCTATGTATGGATTTAGGACGATCAGTACACATCATTTAGAATTTTGGGGGGAAAGCACAGCATTTTCTCAACAATCTCTTCATTTCTAGGTAGAGAATAGTCTGCTACAATGAAATGAAAAAATTTTCTCTATATCCATCCTCCTGGGTTCATTAAAATTTATGCTGTGTAAACTTAATGTGATGGGTAAAACATGTACTTTCGACAAATGAGTAGTTTTTGCTATTAAAAACATCGTAAATTTTATTAGAGAATAGCAGCAAGTTTGTTAAGGAAAGGGTGTATTTGTAAAAGCTAAGTATTATCAGAGGAAGAATGGCAAAATAAAAATCTCCAGTTCCTCACCAAGTCTGTAGTATTGAGTTATAAAATAACAAGACTCTAAAGTGCTTTGAAAATCTAATCATTTGGTAGAATCCTTGGGGAAACTCATATATATATACTTTTTTTCATTTCTTTGGCTCAATTTCTTTTGAACTGGAAAAGTTGCTAGGCATACTTGTTTGTTTGTTTGTTTGTTTTTGCTGAGAATTAAGTGAATTATAGTATAGAGGGGCCCAGTTCCTTTCATGCACCTTGAAAGGAACTGTGGGCCATGCGGGGCAGGTCTCGGCCCATCCTCCGCGCCCCCACCCGACCCCTCCCACCATGACCCCTGGTCCCCTGTCTGCCGGCAGCCCTGCTCCTGCTGCCGCAGCTCTCACACACTGACAGCGCCGGCCGCACTTGGACCCACTGACAGTGCAGAGCGATTGGGGCAGGCGCCAGCAGCAGGTACAAACAGGACCAGCACCGTCAGTGGGTGCGAGTGGTGGCTGCTGCCCCAATCTCCCCTCAGGAGTAGGGGGAGGTGGAGAAGCCCTCAGGGGCAATCGAGGCCGGCAGCTGCCACTCACACCCACTGACAGCACCCAGCGATCAGACCGACGCTGGGCACCTGCAGCGGGTGTGAGCAGCAGCTCTGGTGCCGGCTGTGGCTGTGAGCAGCAGCAAATGTGAGCGCCCGGCAGGACTGCGGCATGTGAGAGCAAAGAATTTTCAGTAACCACCAGAGGCTCGCCCAGATGACAGCGACCAGCACTCCACCTTGGTTTGGAGCCCCTGCTCATCTGCTCCACCATCCCGCCACAGCTGATGCCCACCATGTTCGGGTGCCCCCTGGTGGTCAGTGCACATCATAGCAACCAGTTGTTTGGTTGTTCCGCTGTTCAGTCTATTTGCATATTAGGCTTTTATGTATATAGATAAGGTATTGAGAATAGTGCCTGGCCCATACTTAAATTTGTATTGGTGTTTATTATTGTCTGTATAACATTCTTCAGGGAATGGACTTTATTTTACACTAGAGGCCCAGTGCACGAATTCATGCACGGGTGGGATCCGGCCAGCCCACCCCGATTAATGCTGATTGGGCCAGGCGGGCTGGGGGGGGGAAGGGTTTCGGGTGGTTGACTGGCCAGTCCCACCCCCTGGTCGAACTCCTGGTTGGACTCCCAGTCAAGGGGACAATTTGCATATTAGCCTTTTATTATATAAAATATCACTGTGTTCCTGAATCTAGAACAGTACTTCATACTGAACTGCATGAATTGGACCCAGAGAAATTCATGCTTCCCTTGTATTGCTTAATTCACAGGAGTCGTATTGTTGGGTCAAAAACTCAAAATGGTAATCATTTAACTAAAGGTATTAGAGAGGACTCTTTCACTTAACTTAATTGTCCAGGAAATTGTTCAAGTCACTTAGCAGGCCCAAGAGTCAGTTTACTTGCCTGTAAAGTGAGTTGGTTGGATTAGTTAATCTGTAATGTCTCTCTCAACTCTACATTTGCTTTGAGGTGTAAATAGCATTTTCGGAGATATATTTTTAGTGAGGACTGAGGACATACTAGAAATTTTCTTTATAAAGAGGCCTCAGACTGCAAGGACATGTACTTATCTACCATCCCAATTTTTCTGTGAACTTAACATTTCCTGTAGAGTGTTACTTCACCTTTAGGCCTTGAGGTACAGAGACCTCCTTCTTTGATGTCAGAAAAGTCCAGGGTACTGCACGGGGAGGTGGCTAACTTTACAGTGGCAGAAGTTCACTGTCACTTCTGTGTGTTTAGGTCTCTGTGGCCTTTTGATTCACCTTTAGTGGCTCTGAATTTCCTGTGAGCATTAACGGGCTTTAGAAAGATATTGGTGTCATAGCCAAGGTGGTCTTAAGGATAACAACAAGCTGATGGGTTCCAAGAAGTACAGTCACTCCCTAAATTCTTGGCACACTGGTGATTTCAGTTAAAGAAGATTCCATTTTCCATCATGATCCAGCATAATGCGTCTGTCTGAGAGCTTCCGTGAGGTTGTGAAAAAGGCAACAACTGAGAATTCTGAGGAGATAAAAAGGAAAATAAATGTGTTAGATCCCCTTAAAATTTTTATATCCATTGAAAACCCCTAAGCAAAAAAAGTATATGTATAAATTAAACTCTATCTACATAATTGTACATGAATGCTTTTCTATCCCAAATTTGTTTTAATAATAAATTGAATAAAGGTAGCTTGTTAGCTAAGAGAAAGGGTCAGCAAACTCTAGCCTATGGGTCGGAGACAGTCTGTGGCATGTTTTGGTAAATAAAGCTTCATTGAAACACAATCATGATTGTCTATGGCTGTTTTTGCATTCAAAGGTGGCATGGGTGGTTGTGATAGATACTGTAGAGCCCAGGAAACGTAAAACTTTTACTCCGGGTCCCTTTATAGAACAAGTTCGCTGATTCCCTAGGCTTTTGTGTTTTGACATGAAGCTGAGGACTTAGTGTTACATCCAGAATTAGACACAGAATCCCAGGGAACCTTATCTCCTCCAAGGCTGTTAAAAAATTAGCTAGCATTATTTTTAACCACTAGGAAAAGAAACCCTAACTTTCTCTATTTTAATTCTAATTCGTAAATAAAATACAGCCAAATCCTTTTCAGAACAAATAGTACATCACTTAAAATATGAAAGGTTTAGGTGAAATCGGACCCTGAAAAACAGGGATGATAGCACAGTATTTTAAAGTATTATTTGACTACTTTTGTATAATATTTCTTTTTACTCCATATTTATTTTCCTCCACTCAGTCTACCAGGGCAAATTAGATAATCAAATGTATCATATTTATTCTTCAACCTTCTAAACAAGTTTCAATCCTCCTTTGTTTTCTATCATAAAGGCATCATTTTCACCCCAATAAAGGCAGAAACCTCAGCTTCAGTCTTGTTCACTCTCCTCCTCCCTTATCTTCTCACACTTTACAGTGTAATTCCCTTTCAATTCTGTCTGTTGGTTTCCCTCAAATCGGTTTTCTTCGCCCTTCCACTGTCTTTGCTCTGGTTAGCTTTAAGGAATTATTGCAATATGTTAACTTAAATAGTGCCTCTATTCCAGGTTAAGCACATGCTAAATTATCTTCTCCTAAGCTGCCCAGTTCTTCTTTCCAAAGCTTAGATCTAATCATTTCCATCTATTTCAAAATTTCAATAGTTTCTCTTTGGTGAGAGAATAAAAGTCATGCTCTTTAGTGTGATATTTCAGGACTTAAATAATTGGATCTGTGGCTGAAATGTTCTTTCCTTCCTCTTCAGCTTATTAACTTCTTATTTAAAGATGTAGGTCAGACATCAGGTTTCGCGGGGAATGTTTCCTAGCCCCGTGTCCTCCTCCAGACCTAGGTTAGGTTCCCAATTTCCATAACACTAACACGCTGCATGGCGCTGGTGATGCAACCCATTGAGGTGGGAGCACTCATAGCTCCCTTGTGGAGCAACAGCAGGAGACAAGCACTCTCAGCAACAGAAGGTTTTTCATCTCATGCAGAGTCCAGTGTCAGCCCTAGCAGCCAACAGGAGCAATGCATACATAGAGTAGAACATGTCCTCTGGACTCCACAGCTGTTCAGAGAAAAAGGCAGGGGTGATCCACCTGAAGTTACTCAGAGAGGACATGCCAGAGACCTAAATTTGAGTTTTGATGCTAATATGGTATCATTTGTACCTGCAAGTTGGGGGGACCTGAGGGCATTTAGATTGCATTTATGTATCACACTTCATCCTATGTCTGATAATTACTTAAAGAAATTTAAATTATCCATCTTACCTCCCAGCAATCCGTTCTTTTCTCCCTCTGCTCCTGCCATTCATGAAAAGCACACTGAGTTATTTTTCACATGCATACACATTCAATGCTCTTGAGCTGTTGTTCCTATTTTAACTCTCCATGGATTACTTGGTGTCAGTTTTTAACCTCTGTAAAATCTTAATTCTTCTACCAGGCTTAACTAGCTCAAATGCCATCTGTTCTTTTATTTTTCCAAGGAAATGGACTACCCCTATGCATTGATTATCCCTTAATCTTTCCCTCTATCATATTAATGATCATGTGGTATTTGAAATCTTCCTAGCTCTCTTCTTGCTGTATGATGATGTGTTACTTGTCTTTTATTACCCCAGTGGCTGGCAAGTGCTTGATATATAGTAGAAGCTCAATAAATATATTTTTATGTTATTGAACTGAACTCTGACACAAAGTGTGAGTTTTAAATAGCTCTCAAAGTGCTTTTATGGGTAATGACACTTTGCCCACTTAAAGTTGTTGCTTTGAAAGAAAACAAACTGGGAGGAAGAGATTGTAAATTCACTCTAGTTTTTCAAAATATTCTTCTCAATTACTTTTCACACCTTTTCTGTACATTATCATTTAGATGAGTCTCTATATAGCAACCCTGACAAGTGGTTTTGAGTCACTCACATTAAATGGGTGTTTTCATTTGTTCATGGAGAAGTACTTAGATTTGGCTTATTACTGACAGTCCATTCAAAGCTATTGAAACACTTTTCAGTTTTATATCCTAGTAAATTATCCTCCTTTCAGAAATATTTATTACAAGTTCCAATATTTATTACAAGTGCATGCTATATATGGTTTGTTTGATCTTTTTATAAGCTGTTGCTTACAGTGGAAAATGATGTTTCTGATATTTAATTAATTTTATATCCCTAATACAAAGAATAGTCTCACAGGCCCCACAAGAAATAAACTGAGCATGATCTTACAACCCTCTCTCTAGGGACTGATGACACAGAATTTTACCTGCTATCTAAAGCCACCTTGTTCTTCTAATGATTTATTACTTGTGTGGTATGTCTCCATGTAAAGGGTGAGATGAGCAGCCACAAATGATTACCAAATGAAATGCAATGCAGACTGAAAGGTTAGTGCTGAATTCTCTTGCTTTCTTATATCCCCAAGGCTGATCTTTGACATTTATTCAGTTGCCTTTTTAAATCTGAGTCTTTATTTGTACATTTTCAGTTCTCAGGGAATAAATTCACATGAATTTGTCATAAACGAGTCTTTTTGAAGCTTCTGTTAGCAGTTAGAACAGTGGTTCTCAACCTTCCTAATGCCACGACCCTTTAATACAGTTCCTCATGCTGTGGTGACCCCCAATTTCATTGTTACAAATTGAACATAATTAAAGCATAGAGATTAATCACAAAAACAATATGTAATTATATATGTGTTTTCCGATGGTCTTAGGCGACCCCTGTGAAAGGGTCATTCGACCCCCAAAGGGTCGCGACTCACAGGTTGAGAACCGCTGAGTTAGAAGCAACTGGACCCATAGCCAGCTAGAATATGATCAGTCATTTTATTCCTGTTGGCATTGAAGATTGGCTTTGGCTTTGAAGCTTTTAGCTGCCATTATCACAGTTAAAATAGATGTGGATTGAGTTGAGTTTTTTAAATGGGGAATTCCTCCATTCATGTTACCATTCATTCATTTAGCACATATATAATATAGTATGATATAAATGCCAAATATAAATATTACGGGATTAAGATTTTAAAACTATCAATTTGAATGGTTGGTAGAGGGGAAGTTTTATTTAAGACTAAATCTTAATTAACCAATTTAGTTTATTCAAAAATGAAATAATTCAATACTTGTGCCATCTACTTTTCTAGTCCATAGACAGTTACACATGAGTAAAGCATGCCCTTGCCTTTATATGCTGCTTTAATGTATTTTAAGCCACAACATTCATTTATTCATTTTTTTATTTAAGCTGCATGAATATTAAGATACTAGAGACCCGATGCACAAAATTCATGCAAGGGGCTCGGCCCTCGCAGCCCCGGCTGCCTCGCCGCCCCATGACCCCGCCCCCCACCCCCCACCCACTTGTCGTTATGAAAGATTGTTTAGCCGTCCAGTCTAATTAGCATATTAGCTCTTTATTATATAGGATTATTGTCCCTCTATATAAACTGAAGTGTATTTTCCATTGTCAATGCACTGTAGAAAGAAGCAATGCTTTCTTTATATGTGTTTCCAAAGAGTTGTTTAGAAAGTTTAATATTTTAGATTAAATTATACATGCTTTCAGGAAGGAAATTTGTCTTCACTGCTGACCAAGGCTGAGTAACCATTCTCAGAGTTAATGGGTGTTTTTGTCCGATATAAATACTGAGATGGAGAATACCATTTTAATAGGAATATCAGGATTATAAATAATTTATTGGAAAGTTAATGAAGGCAATTCCATAAAAACAACCATTTAATTTTGTAAACTTCAGCTGTATATGGGATGTATTATTTATAAAAAGAGAACTTAGGAGAGGGCATATTAGTTTGACATGAAAACAAAGCATCCTAAAATGCAGAATACTTATTTTTCTAGTCTGATTCTTGAGGTTATAAAATGAGTGCAGATAAGCTTTGTAGAACCCAGAGGAATCAGAGACAAAACATTGTGCGAAGTTTGATTAGAAGATGAAAACTAAACAGGTTAATTAGAATAAATTAAGATAAATGCTATGATTATCTATATAGTTGCTATATTATACATAATGCTATTTCATAAATTGCCCTGACATTTCAAGCTTGGGTATTGGGAAAGAAGTAAAATTATTGACAGGAGTGAAGAAATAAATTTGGATAGAAGATAATAAACTTGGTTTTTAAATGTATTTCATTTGAGGTGATGGTGAACTATCCAAGTAGTGATACCATGGAGAAAGTATGAGTAAGAACAAATACAAATTTGAAAATAAGGAGAGGAGCTTTCCTCCCCTCCTTTTTCTCAGAACATTTTCCTCAGAAAACTTGTAAGCACCTTCTTATCTGCTCACATGTATACATTTTGAAGACAAGATAAGCCTTTCGTCAGCTTACTGACCCAAGAATGCCCTTCTCTGGAAGCTGTAAGCTTTTGAAATGCAAACATTGAGGGAGACAGCACTCTTCTCTCCCAGTTTCCATTGGGAGGGTAGGAGACTTACTTGGAGCTAGGTGCTTACTGCCTTGCTCCATGTTGTAAAAATACCTCCTGTCACAAAGGTATGTGAGCCTTGTTTTTTTTTTCTGGATAAAGTTAATTTAGCTGACACAGATGGTCACCCCAATTGCCAAGTAAAATTAGAAATCATTTTGTGTGACCAATGATACTTCAAGTCCTCTTACTTGAGGATTAGTTATTGTGGTTTTGTTTTAAAAAAGAACAAAAACACATGTATATAATGGGTTGTATCTACTCGGCCATATATAAGGGTAAGATATATTTTTGTCTTTGCAATCTTTTAGCAGATCGCCTGTAATGCGTTTCACATTCTGGTTTAATGTTTATTCAGTTAGAAAATTGTTTCTTTCTCTTCTACTTTGTGGAGAGAGTTTCTGTGTTGGGAGATTTTTTTTAAAAATATATTTTATTAATTATTTACAGAGAGGAAGGGAGAGGGATAGAGAGTTAGAAACATCGATGAGAGAGAAACATCGATCAGCTGCCTCCTGCACACTCCCCACCGGGGATGTGCCTGCAACCAAGTTACATGCCCCTGACTGGAATCGAACTTGGGACCCCTGAGTCCGCAGGCCAATGCTTTATCCACTGAGCCAAACCAGTCAGGGCTGGGAGATATTTTTTAACATATTTCTCCAATGCATGATATTGTAGACAAAGGATTGAAAATGGACACTTAAAAGTCATCATCATAGAGACAATTGAAAATGATGACAATAAGAAGAGATAAAATGAGACTAAGAAAAGATAAAATAAGGACAGTTGGGGGGTCAGGGTCTAAATTTCAAATAGCACCAGGATGCAGGCTTGGAAGAAGTGGAGTGAACACTGGGACCAGAAACCTTATTCTGTGAAATAGTAGTAGAGCCATTCTCATGCTACCATAGAAGATGAGGAAGGAGGGAAACATTTTATAAAATGAATGTTTAGTGTCCTAAGTCCCCCATAACAAGGACTCTTGTCTGTCTCTCCAACCTCTCCTTGCCTCTCAACATTCAACTCCTATGGTTACAATACAGTGAGAATCTCTCTGTTTGCTCTTGTTCATTTTAATCTGTGATGATTTCCTGTCTGGAATCCCCTTATCCTTGTCTTTCATCAAGAGATGCTCACCATACTCCTTAAGGCTAAGCTTGGCTTTTCTTCCTCAAGGAGGCCTGCCCTCCTAACTACTGTTCCCCCAAGTGGTCCTGTAATACCGTAAGCATCTTTTCTTTATAATCTATAATAATAAAAGTGTAATATGCTAATTAGACCAGATGTCCTTCTGAATGAAGCTGCAGTGGCAGGGGCCGAGCCCCTTGCATGGAATTCGTGCATCAGGACTCTAGTATTTTTATAATGACCTATTTTTGTGAATGAATTTATTAATATTATATGCTCCTTGGCATGATGGATGGGGGAGAGTAATGATGCTTACCTGTGCATTTGCAGTAACACAGGGACTAACATATGAAAATGCTTTTGTAAGTGTCAGAAGGGCTCAAGAGAATGAGAGTTACTTTGCAGAATGATTTAGTCTAAATCTGTACTGTTCAATATGGTATCAACTGTCCACCAGTGACCGGAAATGTGACTAGTCCAAATTGAGATGTTCTGTGTCAAATACACAACAAATTACTGCATCTAAAAATTGTAAAATATCCCACAAGTCGTTTTTGTATTGACCACATATTGACCAATAGAACATAATAAGTGATATTTTGAAGATATTGGGTTAAATAAAATAGAGTATTAAAATTTCTATTTTTCACTTTTGAAATGTATACACTAGAAATTATAAAATTATATATGTGGCTTATATATTTCTATTGAACAACATTTGTGTAAATGAAAGAATTGTTAATAATATGTCCAAATATTAAATCACTAAAATCAATATGCTTAAGATCTGGAAAAGTCTAAGATGTTTTCTGATATATATAATTCTATAGATAGTGTTTCCTGGGTCAAAACCCTGGGTTTCATCCGATTTTTTAGGATGATAAGTCTGGAAAACATCTTCCCCCATTTGCTCCTGAGTCTATGGCTCTGTGGTTTGCATCCTCAGCACTTCACTAAATCTACCCTCTCCAAAACATCAATGGCTCCAATGGTCATATCCAACTACTTCCTTCCATTTGTACCCAAATTTCAGAGCAACCAACACATTTGAACACTCATTCTATGAGAAACCATTTCTTCCTTTGTTGTCCACAAAACAATTTTCACCAAGTTCCTCTTTCACTGTACCTGTGGACTTCTCAGATGATACTGTCTGTTCTAGCCTTGCAGCCTTTTAACTAGGGGATTCCCTGGGGATTTTTTTTCTTACATTCACAATATATCCTTTAGAAGTGATCTCTCGTCTCCTCCTATGGATTAGTTAGTAGTATTCACCTGCAAAAGAGAAAAACACACACAAAAGAATCTACAGGGTTTTGATTAAATAGGGATTTACTTCTTCCCTTGCAGCAAGAATCAATCAGATGGGTAGGACTGATGTTTAGAGATTCAAGATGTCAAGGAAAATGTCTGTGTTCTCTAATGTCGGGCATTATGGCTAGTTCAGTTAGGCTATACTTTACATAGTCCAGACTAGAAAACAAACAAGCAAAAGTGGAAAAGAGGGCAGAGCCTTAACCATGAGAGCAAAAAGCTTTGCCACAAGTCCCCATTAAATATTGCCTTTGGTCTCATTGGTTGTAATTGTGTTACTGGTCAGAGGTATTTGTGAGGGAGTCTAGGAAAGTGGCATTGGAAAAAGGGTGTAAAAATGGGTATTGACTGAATCAACATACAATATATCCTTAAGACTAATGGAATTGGCACCTGCTATGTAAAATATTACCTGAGTCTTTATGTGTACAAACTTAGTACTTTGGATCTACATGGTGGGACAAAAAGTAATTATTTATTAATTACTGTATTAATTTCCATACAAACAACTGCAAACCTACTTTTGCTGCACCTGTATTTCAGAGTTGGCACAGGGTCTCCATGTTGCAGCAAGACAGTAATGAGGACGCTGAAAATGTTGCACTGTTTGATACAGAAGCAGAAACAGCTAATAGACCCCAAAAATTCAAAATCAGACACCAAGTGGCATCATTTTCTCATTCATGCTTTCTAGTCAATGTAATTGTACTCCATATTCTCCATGAATTGTTGCCTTCATGGTGACAATTACCTTGTTGTCATGTGACTTTGGGCAGTCCAGCATGTCACAGGTAAACTAATGGTTGGTGTGCATTGATAGAATCATATGGATGAAGATGGAAAAAGCCATTGGGTGTTTGAGTCCAAGAAGGCATCCCCCCAAGAAAATAAAACTGTATTAGGGGCCAAGTCAAGAATATTCTGGTCAGGACTTGTTGCCTGTCCAGTGCTGTGGGTCATTTCACCTTCAGGGCTCTCTTCTCCTTCAGAGTGAAGTGGGTGGCAGTGCTTACCCTGGGTGTGGTGCTACAAGGTGCCAACCTGTATGGCTGCAGCAGGTGCAAAGTGGGCAGTGGGAAGAATTTAACCAGCATGGCTACATCTTGTCTTAGAAAGTAGTTTCCAGATAAAGCACTGGAGAGGATCAAACTTCCTGAAGAGAGGGAGAGCAAGCCTATGTGTCCTGTTATGCTGGGGAACGACTAAAAGATACTTGACTCTGAACCTTTGAAAACTCAGAACATGTTGCAGAGTGTTGGGTTTGTTTTTCCTACTATGAATCCCACTCCAGGTGATTTCAATGAACAGTCAAGCCTACAAGATGTTTTATCTTATAAATCTATTCTTTTTCTTGTTCTAATGGGATATTGTACATCATGCATTTTTATTAATGGTATTTCTTGAAAAAGCAATATATGTAACAATCTACAAACTCTTATAGACATCTGTAAATTCTGTAGTATGTATACTCTAAACACTGTTGGAATAATAATCAACAGATTATTTTTGAATGTATACACTGTTGAATTTTTTAAAGATATTTTATTTAACTGAATAATTGTCTTTATCAGGGTGATAGCTTTGAAGATATAATCCTGTATAATAAAAGCCTAATATGCAAATCAACCAAATGGCCGAACAACCAGTGGAACAACTGGTCACTATAATGTGCAATGACCACAAGGGGGCAGATGCTCAATGCAGGAGCTGCCCCCAGCCTGCAGGCCCCAGGCCAGCAAGGTGGGTGCCAGCAGGGACCCCCCAATTGCCTCACTGGTCGCCCCACAGAGGGAGGCGATCAGCGGTGATGGCAAGGGGCGGGGCCAGCCAGTAAGTGGGGTGGGGCCAGCTGGCAAGTGGACTGGCACTGCCCCCAATCGCCCCACCAATTGCCTTCAAGGAGGGTGCCAACAGGGGCCCCCCGATTGCCCTACTGTTTGCCCCACAGATTGGCCTTGATGGCCGGCCAGGCCTAGGGACCCTACCCATGCATGCATGAATTTCGTGCACTGGGCCTCTAGTATATATACTAGGCTCAGAGGGGGCATTCAGTGTCTATGGTAAGTAAGGAAGTTATCTTCCTTTTTGTTTAAATATGTTCTCAAAATGCTTGGTCATCCCAGTTCTTGGATCCCCTGATAGAATTCCCTGTGGCCGATAATTATTTTAGCAATGCAGAGTCTTGGCATTTGCTCTGGGTTTCCCCTTAGTGAGTAACAGGAGATGTTTTTTTAAAGACAAAGCAGCTTTTCTAAACTGTCTTTTTAAATCTGTGATTCTGGCAGTCATGGGCAGGGCAGGAATTTCCTTTCCACAACTCAGAATTATTGAGACAGTTGTCAAGCAGGCTCTACCTGCCTATGTTCTCATGCTTAGGGCGTCCTCCTTACCTCATCATTCCACCCTCTTTAAAAAATCACCTGGGAAAGCAAGAGTGTGACTAAGGCCATATTCAGTACCACTAGAGATTTTGCTAGAAGCCCAGGAAGAATTATTATAAACAAAATCCTCGACATATCTGACCGATGAAACTGGTCATTCAGAAGTTCTGAGCTCAAATAAAACCCCAGCTTGTCCTATGAAGTGCCATCACGTGGAAGGTCCTATTACCCCAGAGAAGTAACTTGGGACTGATTGAATAATGTTAAAAGTGGGCCGTTCAGGCACAGAAAAAGAAGATTCTTTCTTTCTTTTAACTAGTGCTTTCTAGAAGGGGAAGGGCATGCCCTACGTGTCTTTGGAAGTAGGAGCTGATGAACCCTCCATGAGGATTTAAGTGGGATTAAACATTTCTAAATGTCCATACAGTTTGGAGTCAATAAGAACATATGCTGTCCAACACTTCTGAAGTTTTATTGTCTTGAAGAACTTAATATGCTTTTAAAATATGGTTTTCTGGTTAATTGATATTTGTGAAACACTGGGTGTCATATTTCTTTCTCAAATACGTGGTGCACATTAGTCTATTAAATCTCTGGCTGGGCCTGTGTTTTAACCAAATACTTTACAAATGTTTTCAATCCAAGAACTGGCTTTTGTCTTTCAAGGTTTGTTTTCAAGGCTTTTGGAAGAAAGGTTTTGTTTGGTTTTGCTTTGTTTTCTGAAAAATTCTGGTTAACTTGGTAAGGACACCAGACAAATAAAGGGTTTAGGATGATATATTGCCCTAATAATGTATATTTTTTAAGCAATATGCTAAATTCCAGTAGTCAAAAAACATAAGACAGAATCTTAAAATGCTGGTCTTTTTAATTGAATTTATTGTGGGTGACACTGGCTGATAAAATTATGTAGGTTTCGGGGGTACAATTCTATAATACATCATCTGTATATTGTATTGTCTATTCACCACCTCAAGTTTAAAATGTGTTTTTTAAAATCAAGTTATCATGGCTTTCTTCTAGAATGACACCCATAGATTATTTAACTTCTAGACTATGCTACATAATTCAAAATACTTTCCTGTAAAGCCCATACTTTCTGAGCTGGTGTGTGGCTCACAGAAATGCTTGCTCAGAGGAACGGCAATGTTGTTACCTGCCCAGAACCATTGCACCTGGAAGAAGGGAGGGGCATCATTTCACACCCTATTCCTGCAAATACTACTCATGAATGACTGTGGCAGCCATTTCAGTCACACGGCAGAAATATTGGCAAGCTGCATTTTATGAATGCTTGCTCACGTAGATGTCATGAATCAGCTGCTTCCTTAAAAATAACCTTCAACCAGTGGTCGGCAAACTCATTAGTCAACAGAGCCAAATATCAACAGTACAACGATTGAAATATCTTTTGAGAGCCACATTTTTTAAACTTAAACTATATAGATAGGTACATTGTTATTAACTTAATTAGGGTACTCCTAAGGCTTAGGAAGAGCCACACTCAAGGGGCCAAAGAGCGGCATGTGGCTCGCGAGCCGCAGTTTGCCAACCACTGGATATTGAGATAGGATAGAAAGAAGTTAATTGGGAGAAGAATGCTGGAAAGAATTAGAGATGATGCTGACTTAATCTTTTCCTCTCATGCTAACAGTCACACATTTCTTTTGTTTAACTTGTATTCTTATATGGCCAGTAAAACACATTTAGTTAACTGATGGGGTTTTTGTTAGTATTTTTTTATCCTTTAAAGACTTTCACTGGCTTATAGAAAATGAACATATTAGACATACTTATGTAATGATAAAAGGGGGCTTTGACAATTGCTTTTCTTAAACTGGTGGGATACCAGAAGATGCATTCCAAATGGAAATTACATAAGTAAATAATTTAGTCAATGAATACTTTTTGACGAGTTCTGTGTATAAGGCACTTGGTAACATGCTGGAGACAGTTTAACTTTGAATGAGCTATGCTCTCTGCCATCAAAGAGATAATGTTCTAGCAAAGAGGAGCACAAATAAATGTAGTACAGAAAATATACAATACAGACCATACATGAGATGCAAAGAAATAAAAGACAGAAACTTCCAGCCATAAGGATTAGGAAATATTACAGAAAAGGCATCATTCAAGTCAAGTTTATATTTTTCCAATTCTGATTATGAAAATGTTTTTATTAGATAAAATTGTGAAAAAAGCACACACATATTTTCTAAAGTCACTAAAAAATTCTCTTATAATGTAGAGATAACTATTGTTGACCTTTTTACAACTTGTAATTTTCCTATATACCTACATGTGTTTCCAACATTATAAACACATAAAATACAGAGGTTGTAATGTTCTTAATTTATTTAAAATTATAGTCTGAGCATTTTTCTTTGCCATTAATTTTCTGTAAAATATCATTTTTTAATCTCTAGTAATAGGACATAGCTAGATCCTCTACTTCCAAATGCATATCCCTAATCTAGTTATAAGAAAGCATATCCCTAATCTAGTTATATAACTGGCCAGTATATTTCAAAATGTCAAATTCATGAAGAACAAAGAAATACTTAGGTACTGTCCTTAAATGGAGGAGACTAAGGAGTCATGACATTAACTTCAACTCAGGATTCTGAAGTAGATCCTAGACCAGAAAAAGAACACTAGCAGAACAATTGGTGAAATTCAAGTATGGTATGTAGATTTGTTAATATCATATAAATGTTAACTTCCTCATTTAGGTAATAGTGCTATAGGTAGATAAGATGTTAACATTGGGGAAGATGAATGAGGAATATATATAGAAACTCCATGCAATATTCTTGTGGCTTTTTAAAATAAGTCTAGAATTATTTCAAAGTACAAAGCAAAAGAAAAAAAGACAAAAAAGTGACTAAAGCATGAAAATTTAAAGCAAAAAATATTTTATGGCACCATAATATTTCATTATGTGGATATGTTTTAATTCAATCAATTCTCATTATTGGCATTTATTTTGTCATTTCTTTTTGCTATTATAAATAATAATGTAATGACCTTTCTATACATAAGTCTTTGCTGAAATAAAAGATATTCTATTATTGAAAGTGTGATGGAGAAGAAAAGATAAATTCATGCATGGAAAAGAAATGGTCTGAGGAAATGTGTGAAGAAGCAGTCACCCAGTATGACTCATGTACTATGTGAAATCATGTTTCACGGAAGAGCAGGATCTTCTGGGAGAGAAGTTCTAGATGGGGCCACACTGGTAAGATGGGGTTACTCTGTAGTGGGCCTTAAGGTCATGGATTCTGTACTTCAGTTGATAGTTGATGTATTGGACATTTGCCTCAAGATATTTCTTTTTTTCCATTTTGACTCCCTCTAATATCTAACATAATATTTGTGATTGTTTTCAAAAGGATGCCAGGGATGTTGAGGAATAAAAAATGTTTATGAGAATAGTAACATCATAAAAGGAACTTAGACTCTGAAAACAAGACCATTTCCTAAGTCTATGCAAAAAAAAATAGTTATTCCTTTCCATTTAGAATGGCAGATATTTGAAAATTTGACCTCTAACAGGCTGAGAATAAGTTGACTATAAGGGCCAGAAATAGACCTGTAATCATTTGCCTTTGACATGTCCTGGAAATTGTTCATTTTTCACAATAATTGAATATAGATAGATGAAACAGTAATAAGCAAGTGCCCTTTACATAGATGAGATACATTTAATAATAGTGCTTATCTTTAACTAACACCCTATGTATTATAAATCATATATTCAAAATGTAATCTAAGCTTCAAGAGAGACATGAGCTCAGTGATAGCTATTTTGAAGCCTATTATTCCAAAAGCTTAACCTTTAGTTAAAATTCTGTGAACCTAGTTTCAAGTCATTGAAGCAACTTATCTCTGTTATATGAATATTATATAAATACATTATGTCTTCCATTGAGTTATTCTTGATTAAGTTTCTTAATATTGCAACTGGGTTTCCTGTTCAATATTAACTTCTGAAAAATAATACAGGACATTTCTTTAGTGTGTTAGTGTTTAGTATAGAGTTAACACTTTAACAATAGAAGATATGGATATTTAAATTTAATCAATAGTTCCACAGTACACACATTTACATTTAACTGAGCTATTTCCTTTCAGTTTCCCATCCCTTTCTTCAGGGAAACAAATTTAAATGTATGATTATCTTTATACAAATAGATTAGATGAGTGCCTACTAAGTTGGTTTTGAAGGCTTCTGGGCAAAACTGCTGCCACCTCCAATGTCCCAATTATCAATAAAGGATGGCCTCTACAGGCTTATTGGCATGCAATAAGCTGTGGACTAAGAAGAATTATGCCAGATGTCAGTGCTGAAGCCCACAAGCCAAAGATCTCCATAGTGTGTACTCTCCCTTCATATTGCAACACATATTAATGAAAGCAACTTTGTTGACAGAGCGGGTGGGAGTTCCTGGTGGTCTTTGACTGGTGGGCATTGACTTCTGCTAGTAACTTATCAACGATTACTTTTGTTGAAAAAACTCAAAAAGAGTCTGGAGGTTTGGGCTATAAATAAATGATAAAAATTTGTTCAATTTTGTAAACTGGCAACCCATCTAGGTAAAAACTAAGAAGTGTTTCAAAGAAGAAAGAAAAGTTAAAAGTTCATATAGTAAAAAAGTACATTCTTAAGAATTATCAGTCACTCAACAGCAACAAAAAACAATCCAATTCCAATTAAAAAATGGGCAGTTTACCTGAATAGACTTCTCCAAAGAGGACATACAGATGGCCAACAGACATATGAAAAGATGCTCAACATCACTAGTCATCAGAGAAATTCAAATTAAAACCATAGTGAGATATTGTCTCACACCTGTCAGAATGGCTATCATCAATAAATCAACAAATAACAAGTGTTGGAGAGGATGTGGGGAAATGAGCCCTTATGCACTATTGGTGAGAATGCAGATTGGTGCAGCCACTATGAAAAATAGTATGAGGGTACCTCAAAAAATTAAAAATGGAACTGTCTTATGACCCAGCAATTCTACTTCATGGTATATGTCCAAAGAAATCCAAAACACTAATATAACAGAATATATGCACCCCTATGTTCATTGTCCCACTATTTACAATAGCCAAGATGTAGAAGTAACCCAAGTACCGATCTATACTAATAAAAGGGTAATATGCTAATTAGACTGGGAGACCTTCCAGACATCCTTCTGAACAAAGCCATGGTGGTGGGCCAAGGCAGAGGCAGAGGCAATCAGGCCGGCAAGGGAGGGCCTAAACCGGCAGTTGGACATCCCCAGAGGGGTCCCAGATTGGAGAGGGTGCAGGCCGGGCTGAAGGACACACCCCCCATGCATGAATTTCGTGCACCAGGCCACTAGTCCTATATAATAAAAAGCTAATATGCAAATTATCCACTCTACCAGATTTCGACCAGTAGTTCAACCAGGGGTGGAGCAGGCTGGCCAATTGTCCCCCCCACCCCAATCAGGGGTGGGGCCAGCCAACCAACCTCCCACATCCTCTTCCCCCTGGCCAGCCCGGCCAGATCAGCCACAATCAGGGTGGGTCGGCTGGACCCCAACTGTGCACGACGAATTCGCTCTCCGGGCCTCTTGTCAATAGATAAGTGGATAATAAAGTAGTGGTACATATATACAATGGAATATTACTTGTCCATAAACAATAATAAAATCTTACCATTTATGACAGCTTGGATGGACCTAAAGGGAAGGAACTAGAACTTGACCTGGATAGTGATAAAGAGATGTTGTGCTAAATTGAGTGGCAGTAATATTTGAGAGATGTTTAAAGCCACATCATCCCTCTCTAGACATTCAAGTACAATAAAGGGATAAAATCTGGTCAATAAAACACCATGAGGTACATTGGGAAACAAAAGGTACAGTCAGTCTGCCAATGACAAATGGCACAGCTAAATGAAAAATACACTAGTCTCAGAGTTAGAAGAAAGTTCTTTCGTTCCAGGCTTTCATATCAACTACTAATGTGAGTTTGGGCTAGCAAATTTCCCCTCTGACTCTCAGTATCCTAACTGGTAACACAGAAAAGGGTCAGGGACATGACTAATTAACCTTACTTTCATTATCAAGGTTTTTGACCCTAAATATCATATACTGGTGGCAATGCACTTTAAATAGCAAGCCCATGGTAAACAGATAAAGGGGAACAATCTACTAATATTCTTGCTTTTTAAATCAAAAACAGAGACAAAATCGAGTGTTTAAGTAAAGAATTCCCTTCCATTGCTACTCAAAATATATCCGTCAGCATCATCCCCTGGAAGCTTTTTAGGAATCTGGACTCTCGGGCCCCACCCCAGACCTACTGAATCACAATCTACAGTCTAATAAGATCCCCGGGTGATTTGTGTGCAGAATAATGTTGGAAAACACACTGCCCTAAACCACAGCTAGTATGTAAACTTCGTAAATCTCACCTTCGTAGATTTACCTTCGTAAATTTCAGTGCCTGGCACATTGCAGGGTGGCTGTGACGGGTGGTAGAAAGAGAACAGGGTTCGCGGATGCTGCTAAGAATGGTTCTTCCCATTTCTGATCTTTCCTTCTAGGTTGAGATGGGAATTTTCAGGCTTCTCTTCCCCTTCACTTAGGCCTCTCCAGGAATGGCAGAGTGTCATTTGGTTAATTTTGAAGGAAAATCTAGGAATGCTTAGTGCAGTTTCTGCCCTTTTTCTTTTGGGAATTAGCTGGCCACAGAGAGCGTGCATTCTTCACTGTCCTCCATGGGCAGCCTCCCCTCCTGGAGAAGGTTTGCTGTGGCCCGGTTTGTCTATACTTCTGGCTGGCTACTTGAGCTTGCCTAATTCTGGGTCACGTTTAAGAGGCCCATCTGGTGCTTTAGTCTTTATCAGTAATTAAGGTGGTTATTCTTTGTCTTGCTTTATATTTTTCTCAGAAATGGATGTGGGAAAGTGATGGCATTTTTAGACACCCTCCACAATCCAGCAGTTAGTTATGTTTTTAAATATATTTTATTGATTTCAGAGAGAAAGGGAGAGAGAGAAAATATATTTTATTGATTTCAGAGAGGAAGAGAGAGAGAAATGTCAATGATGAGAGAGAATCATTGATAGGCTGCCACCTTCACGCCCCCAACTGGAGATCGAGCCTGCAACCAGGGCATGTGCCCTTGACCGGAATCGAACCTGGGACCCTTCAGTCCAGAGGCTGACACTCTATCCACTGAGCCAAACCCAGCTAGGTCCAGCAGTTAGTTATTGATGGACCTGAATCTGGTTCAGGTGTTCACTAATGATTAAACCTCTTTATTTGCTGAAAGTCAATTCTCTCCTCTAGAAAGTGGGATGGTCAGATATGAAGGCATTGGTTTCCAGACCTGAGTAAGCCTTAGAATTACCCATGGGATAGAGGGGATGGTTTCTGAACCCAAATCTGTAGCAATGGGGCCCCCAAACCTGCGTGTATAAAGGAGGTTCAGGTGATGCAAATCTAGAGGTCAATTTTGGGGATCTCCTTGTCCTTGCTACTCAAAATGTGATCTGTCTTCTAGCAGCAAAGGCACTGCTTGGGAGCATGCTAGAAATGTAGACACCTTGGCCCTGCTCCAGAAGCACTGAACTGGGATCGGCATGTTAACCAGGTTGCCAGATACTTTTATATGCACATTAAGGGCTGATAAGCCTTGCCCTGGACTGTGTTATCTCAACTGTCCTTCCCACACTGGAACTGTTGGGATTCTATTTCTTTTTCATGGCTTTATCTCTGGTTCCTGGCATATAGCAAAGTGCTCAATAAATATTTATTGACCAAATTAATCCATTTGCTGTTCTGTTCAGTGGAATGTGACAGCAGCTTAAATACTTGGTCATGATCCCATGGGTTTATCCTTTAATAAACACAGCAAACAGAGGCACCAATCTATCTCTCTGGCCACTGATAGTTAGCACAAGTATGGATCCAAAATCTGGCTAGTATTTGCTTCCTACCCTTGTCTGAATTCTGATCATAGTTTGATGAGAAAAATCTTCTAGAAAGTTATGTTGCTCGCCTTATAATTTGTGTTCGTTCCTATTGTCTTACCAAATTCAAAGGGCTTCTCTCAGATTCATACTCCTTGATTTCATTGTGGTATTTAACAGTGGAAGCTTGCTTGGCACTCATATAGCAGATTTCTTAATTGTTTTTGATCACTTTTTCTTAAACTTTTTTTACAGTCTCCTCTTCTTAATCTATTTTTTTATAAAAACTATCCATCTTTTATGACATAGCTCAAGTATCACTTTTAGAATGAAGTTCTGAAGTCTCTATTTCTAAGATTTTTATTTATCTACATGTGCATCAAAATGAAAAGCATGATACACTCAACCACTGTGAGTTTTATGAGTCCAGCACAATTTTACAGACATTGCAAATGGTGCATAGATAAATATGTTCATAATTGGGGCCACTTTTGTTATAAGGGAGGAGGAATTGCTGACGAGGGGCGGCCCAGGGTGGTGAATTACTCCACTGGGCCTGTAAAGAAACTCTAGATTCCTGAAACCTGCTCCTGCTGCAGATATTAATTTAGGAGGTCTGAGAATGTGAAACTAGAATTTATATTACAAATAGATATTTTCCCAGGTGATTCTAAAGCATGGCCATGGTTAGTAGCTACTGAAATATCCAGTTTTGCAGATAAGAATGTTCTTATGGAATAGATTCCAAAGTCTAACCATTATTAAGAAGGCTTTCTATCTCATCCTGTTAGCCAAACTTTGAGTGACCAAATATAAAATCTGATATTTTGTAAACAAACAAATAAAAAAGAAAATTTAGACACAAGTACTAAAGCTGACAAAGGTTATAGTAGCACAGTCCAACAACTCCTTAATACAAGTTTGGGTTGGCCTTTGCTCTGACCAGGAATGAAATCAAAAGGTAGCCTGGTTTTGATGTGAGTTAAACATGTTTCTATCATTTATGAAGATAATCATTACATGGTTGTAGTATCTAAGAGATATCATGAGTAAAAATAGAATTTCCTTCCATGTAAAAAGGAGGAGAAAATGCCTTAAAACTTATTGCCAAATTTTCACTTGGATTATTAGCTGTTATTGCTGAAGTAATACCAAGCCATTCCATTATTGACATTCAGGCTCAGAATGTCATAAAATGTTACTCACAGGACATAGCTGGGACTTAATTCTGCTGCCTCCACTCCTCTGTGAATTGATAGAGCTTGGGCCAGGTGTTCTAATTCATTTCAACAAGTGTTCTCAAACTTCCTTTTGAAAACTTGTTTTCAAATAGGATTTCTTTGTCATGTCAGTTTGTAAACAATAACATACTATTCTTCTTACTATCTGAAGAAGAGGCAGTGGGCACAAATGCTTGACATGCTTAGAGTGTAAAAGTGTTTGGTGACATTTGCTGTGGGACAGGCTGTGCCTGTTGACTGACACACCAGTGGATCCTCCTGGCTCTGGATAAGTGCTTGTTGACTTTCTTCCCAGCTTTGTTCAGCAGATCACCACTGCGCTTCATTATAAGAAACTGTGCCTCACTGTGTCCTTCTGTTCGCGCCAGCCTATATTTGTTTTGCTGCCACATTTAATTCCAATATTCTGTTGGGCAACCCCAATGTCACCCCCCTGGGAGAAAGAAAACTTTTGAACATGGGTCTGAACCTACAAATGAGCCTTTTAGCTCAGCTTGACTTTGAGTATGATAAAAAGATAAAGGACTGACTTTTCCCATGAGCCAGTTAGCATTGCATAGACCAGTGATGGTGAACCTTTTGAGCTCGGCGTGTCAGCATTTTGAAAAACCCTAACTTAACTCTGGTGCCGTGTCACATATATAAATTTTTTTTTATATTTGAAACCATAGTAAAACAAAGACTTATATTTTTGATATTTATTTTATATATTTAAATGCCATTTAACAAAGAAAAATCAACCAAAAATTGAGTTCGCGTGTCACCTCTGACATGCGTGTCACAGGTTCGCCATCACTGGCATGGACCAAGGGCTCTCGGACCTGCAGCATAAGCTGTAGCTTTGAGTTTGTTAGAAATGCAAATGCTTGAGCCTCACACCAGATGTACTGAATTAGAAACTCTGGGGTTGGGGCTCAGGACTCAGCAGTCTATAGTTTAACAAGCCCTCCAGGTGACTCTGAGGAACACTCAACTATGAGAACCTCTGGCTCAGAAAAACATCCATTCAGTAATTATTTGGTCTTCATCAATAAGTATGTATTCATTTCTACCATGAGCCGGGACTGCCAGGGACATCAAGGTGCTGGAGGCAGAAAGGGATAGGGTTGCTCTAGGGCCCAAAGCTACAACACTGATTCCAACTCCATTGCCTGGATCAGAGAGAGTGGGAGCAATTGACAATGTGATTGGTTCAACATTTGTCTACTATAATTTTGGGCCAAAAACAGTATTATTTCCCAAGAAGGAGGACAAAACACTTCTCTGATTTACAGTGGTGGGAAGTAAAATCCAAGCACTCCAATGTAGAACTGCACTGCACAGAGTTCTGTCAACAAGAAATGAGAGTGAGCGTTTTACATTTACACCATGGAATACTATGCAGCAGTAAAAAGAAGGATCTCTTACCCTGTGAGACAGCACGGAGGGACCTGGAGAGCATTATGCTAAGCAAAATAAGCCAGTCCAAGAAAGACAAGTATCACATGATCTCACTCATATGTGGAATCTAATGAACAAAATAAACTGATGAAAAAAATAGATCCAGAGACACAGAAGCATGGAACAGACTGTTGAATCTCAGAGGGTGGGTGGGTGGGTGGGTGGGAAGAGATCAACCAAAAACTTGTATTCATATATGCATAACCCATAGGTACAGACAATAGGGTAGTGAAGGCCTGGGGTGGGGGGCTGGAGGGCTAGA
The DNA here is from genome assembly GCF_000147115.1 of Myotis lucifugus. Lineage (NCBI taxonomy): Eukaryota > Metazoa > Chordata > Mammalia > Chiroptera > Vespertilionidae > Myotis > Myotis lucifugus. The sequence goes on from NW_005871128.1 coordinate 897,566, forward strand.
AAGGGTTAAGGAGGAAAAAGGGGGGCATATATAATACTTTTCATAATAAGGATTAAATTTTTTAAAGAG
>NW_005871128.1:897734-917648 GCF_000147115.1 Myotis lucifugus
CCGGTAAATACTAAGCACAAAAATAATCAGAGACATTATGTATTGGGCCACACATTTAGGTGATAACAAATTAGGGTCTAGAGCAGAGGCATTGCAACACAGGAGTGAGTCCTAAGAGATTAGTGCCTCTCTATCCTGCCACCCAAACTCATGGACATCCATGGACATGGAAATATGTCATGCCCTTGAAATAGAGATATTAATGGCTCAAGCAACTTTTATTGGTTTTATAAATGAGGTTCTAAGATAGCATCTTATTGGATTTTTTTTTTCCTGCTCAAAAGTTTAAAAACCACACTATCATATTGCCTTGATTAGGAAAAAGTCCTACCAGTCCTGGTTGGAAATTAGAGCTATAAAAATGATAAATGCACATTTATAAGTGCCAGTCTGTACATAAAGGCAGATATTTAAAATGGGACTTGAAGAGCATGGGTATGATTCTGCCATGTCTTTTCAGTGCACTGCATGCTCTCAGCATTTCTAATGCACTGAAATGCTTTGGAGGTCTGGTCTCTCTTTTATCATCCTCCCTTAAAAATGCTGTTCTCACCCTAACCAGTTTGGCTCAGTGGACAGAGCATCGGCCTGCGGACTAAAGGGTCCCAGGTTCGATTCCCGTCAAGGGCAGGTACCTTGGTTGCAGGCACATCCCCAGGAGGGGGTGTGCAGGAGGCAGCTGATCCATGTTTCTCTCTCAGCGCTGTTTCAAACTCTCTACCCTCTCCCTTTCTCTCTGTAAATAATCAATAAAATATATATTTTTTAAAAATGCTGTTCTCCTCCATGGTGGATTGGCTGCAGGGGGTGGCAGACAGTGGAAAAGCTGAGGCTGAAGGCCTGTAAGAAAGATGGAGGTCCACTACTTCACTTTCTGTGCACAGACATTCAGTTGCAGAAAACAGGTGCTCTGCAAAAATTCTAGTTTCTCCTTTTGGCTCATCCCAAAGCATTGAGAATGGATGAACATGCTCCCCGTGTCTGAAAATGTAGGCCGGCTTTTAGGAATGAATTACGCTGTGGTTGCTTCAAGTGCTGTTCACACGGCTCTCGAGACAAATTGCAATTGCTTTTAAAAATAGCTTATTATGTTTTCCTCAGAGTGCCAAACCTTTGAACATTTAAATGATTACATTGGCCCTAAGTAAATCCCCAAATTTCAGAAGGCTCCTTATAATTTTTCCCGTTTTTGTAAATCTGCATGAAACTTTTACTGCGATTTCCATTTACTAAGCTTTCAGTTCACAGTAAATGCATTTTTGTTGTAGGTTCTGTTTGTGCGGCAGTGTTCTGTGTCAGGGATAATAGAATACTAAATTTAGTGAACACAGGAAAGGTATAAATTCTCTACAAGCAATCTCATTTAAACGATGACAATGCTGCTACAATAGCCAAACTCGTATTTCCTAATTTATAGATGAGCAAACCAAGATTACGAGAGTTTTGGTGACTCTCCCAGTGTGAAACATTTAATAAGCAACCAAGCTCTGCAAAATCAACTCTTCTTGGTACAAATTCTGTGTAACTAAAAATTGGTATAGTATCCATTCCAGATGTTGTTGAGTGATGCAACTGAAAGATCAATACTTTAGGGAATCATGAGAGTGAGTGACAATTTTCTATAATTAATTGCTATAATGTAATCAGCATGTCTTGGCACTTATGCAACAAATAAATGGGATAAATAAGGGCCTATCCCACCAGATGCTTGTAGTCTAGTGCTGTGCTTTCCAAAAACGATAACACTAGTCAGTCACCTGTGTCTTTTTAAATTTAATTAAAATTAAATAAAATTTAAAACTCCATTTCTCAGTCAGACTAGCCACATTTAGTAGTATCGCATGGCTAAGGGCTACTGTATTAGACAGTACAGATATAGAATGTTTCTATGATAACAGAAAATTCTATTAGCACTGCCCTAGTTGAACTGTGAGTCATTAACTACATCTGTAAAACGATGGTAAGTGGAAATGTTTTCTGATTTGACACAGTTGAGGAGACAGGCAATCTCTCTTCGGTACATTAAAATTGTATCTTGTTTATTAATTAAACCTTCAAAGCCAATAGTGTAGTAAAGAAAGCATTGCTAACTGTGCTGTGCTGCAAAGAAGATGTAGATGCACACTAGAATTCAGTAGTATGCACTATGCAATACAAGTTTTCCTATTTAAATTGTAGTGAAAGACGAAAGCAATCCCTGCTGTATATTGCCATGTGGGTTAAAAAATGCAATTATCTTTGTAGAAGTTCATTAATAATCGTTCATCTCGAAGTATTCTAAATTAAGGACATTGCTCTAAACCTGGGGTGGGCAAACTTTTTGACTCAAGGGCCACAATGGGTTCTTAAACTGGACCGGAGGGCCGGAACAAAAGCATGGATGGAGTGTTTGTGTGAACTAATATAAATTCAAAGTAAACATCATTACATAAAAGGGTACGGTCTTTTTTTTTTTTTTTTAGTTTTATTCATTTCAAACGGGCCGTTCATCTCGAAATATTCTAAATTAAGGACATTGCTCTAAACTAATCTTAAACAGCCACACAAGGGATAAATAGAGCTATGAGACTAGCTGCCATAGGTCCTTATTTAAGGAACCAAAGAGCATAAAATCAAATGAAAGTATATCATCTCTGCTGCTGCTTCTAGTGCTGTGCTGTCTGGAACTTTCTTCTCTAAATTTGACCTTTTATTGCTCTTTGATGCACAATGCACAGCCCATTGGATCAGAGGTTGATTTTTAAGGCATGTTTTGTAACTTGGATTTAATTTATATCTTTCTTTTTCCCAAGTAATATATTAAAAGGGAAAATTTTGCTCTATTACAATGAAAGGTCATTTAGTTTTTATGGGTATTTCTGCTACAATTGAACCATGAAATAGTAGTTGGATGAAATGAGAATGAAAAGGTTACAGCTAGGGAATGCTTAATGGAATCAAAGATACCATGTTCATCTTTCTTTAATTTTTAAAAAAATATTTTTTTAATGATTTAAGAGAGAAAGGGAGAGAGAGATAGCAACATCAATGATGAGAGAGAATCATTGATGTACTATCTCCTGCATGCCCCTTACTAGGGATTGAGCTCAAAACCTGGGCATGTGCCTTGACTGGGAATCAAATTGTGACCTCCTGGTTCATAGGCCAACACTCAACCACTGACTGACCCACACTGGTGAGGCTTTCTTTAAATTTTAATAAGCTACTAAAGAAGAGAAGTCTCAACTCTGCATTTGAATGTGTTATGTGCAAAATAAGTTCTTCTAAATGTGCTTGTAATTCCAGTTTATGTTTGAATGGGACTGCCGTGTGGAAACACGGAACATGTTTTGACTATTTCCTCCTGCTCAAGTTAACAATTTATCTCAACCCCACTCCACACGGCAGTTAGGGTTACTCATCAACTAGGTCAATGCTCAGCAAACAGGCTGAGTTAGGCTTTAGCACCTGATGGTAAAATCAGAGCTGGGGCCACAGAATTAGGGGTTCACCAGCCAAGCAGGTTGCTGCTTTGTATTTGACCAGCACAGTGGGAATTTGTCATTACCACTGATTTAGTTGTAGAAATCTACTGTTTTCAATCACTGTGAGTACCTTGTACAAGGAATGGACTCCTCCATTTGATACTCTTTTTTTTAAATGTATTTTATTGATTTTTTTACAGAGAGGAAGGGAGAGAGAGAGTTAGAAACATCGATGAGAGAGAAACATCGATCAGCTGCCTCCTGCACATCTCCTACTGGGGATGTGCCCGCAACCCAGGTACATGCCCCTGACCGGAATCGAACCTGGGACCTTTCAGTCCGCAGCCGACGCTCTATCCACTGAGCCAAACCGGTTTTGGCCTCCATTTGATACTCTTTCTGCATTCCCAATATTTTTACCCCCAGCCACTTTATGCTGGATAGTCATCATCTCCTCTATTCCCTCGTCTTTCATCCTCCCAGGAATATAAAGCAAGCTGGCATTTTCAGACCTAAAGCAAGTTGTACACATGACCGAGGATAGGAGGGTAAATGCAATGCATAGGAGTAATGAAGTGAAACAGCAACATATGGTCTCTATCTGCGAGAAACATCAAATGTTATAGTCCAAACCTCTTCACGAGTAGAAAAATTGGAAAATTTCCAGTTCTGTATATCTAATAAAGTTAGTGACTGTTTTACAGGAAAAAGTAATGTGACTAAGAAAAGAAAACCATTTCTCTTGGTCTTATACACAGTCTGTATTACCTTGTTCTTTAGTTCTACAGTGCTCATATTTTATAATAAGTAACTCACTGGTCTGAAGTTGCTAATACAAGATGCTTACTTACTTAAGATAATAGTCATTTCATTAGCTGAGATATTTTTAAGCCTTTAACTGTTTTTATTTATTTTGCATTGAGATCAAATCACCTCATAATACACAGTCATGTTCTCCACATTCCTTTTTCTAGATACAGCACAAAACACTAAGTCTGTATTAAGGAAATTTCAGATTGAGCTTATAATTCAAAGAATAGGTAAAGGATATTGGCTAAATCTAAGAATCTCAGATTCATGATTAAAACATGTTTATGTCCTAATCTAAGTTTATAGTTTTATTTGTTTAACTGGTAGCTATAGTGTTAACCCAACATTAGTTGTAATTTCCACATAGTAACCAAAGAGGTAAAGAAATTGCTGTGTGGATCCCAAACAGCAGCATTTAAACTTGATCATTTCTCCATAAAGTGCATTCTGTTGTGTATGACTTTAAAACTTCATCACAGTTGTCTCCAGGGGGGTTAGCTCAGAGGTTCAGTGCAGGAGTGCACAGTTTACTAGTACCTGTACAACCACACATAGCTGTAGTGTGAACACCCAAACACTAGGTGGCACTACTAGTAATTCATAGCTGGGCACTCAGGTACCTTTCAGAAATCCGGAAAAATATACTGTTACCTACTGTGCCATTTTTTTAAATTATAAAACATAATTGTAACTATATAATTGGTTTTTGGTATCAAGTATCAATCAAAAATATCTCTCCATTTAGAGTACCATTTCCAGAACAACCGTATTTTTCAGTTTCCCCTCATTATTCTATTATAACCAATGATCTCCTCCCCATGTACTCTTTTATGACTTACATGATCTCCTCACATCTTCCATGTTTCCCTTTGCTTATACCTATGTGCATCTGTTTGTGTCTCTCTGCTCTGCTTCCCAGTGTTCTCTCATGTAAACACATTAACAGCACTGTTAGAACTGTTTTAAGTTAATAGAATTGAGCTGTCTTCTGTCACTTCTTGAGTTCATGCATTTTTCTCAGCTCTTTCTTTATTACAACTCTGCCTTCTCCTCTTACCATAATTCCACATCCAATATTTAATTAAACCGGGCCCAACTTGTTGTAAAACAATCATTACTTTCCTCTTTCTATTCTTGGATGGTCCAATCAGCAGAAGCCTTTGAAAGAGATTCCCAACTGACTAGGGCAAGCCTGGGCAGTTTGATGGCCTTATTGAGAACACAATGGGATAACTGTTAATAAGCCTTACCACTGGGCAATCAAAAGCTGTCAGTCAGCTTGGCTTCTGTATACACTATTGAAATCTACTTCTCTTAAACTCTATAAACATTAACCAATATGAATTACCTTCCTATAAAACTAATACTGTCTCCAAGAGGCCAGGCTCGAGGGAGTAACATCAAACTTTCCTGGGCCTCAACACATCCAGGAAACACAACAAAAAAACACAGAGTAGTAGAGGGGGGGTGGCTCTTGAAATTGCACTGATGGTGATTCATAGCACTTAGAATACAAAGGTTAATTTATAGCAAACAGACATGGACACAGTGGTAGCTAAAGAAACACATTGGCTTGTGCTTTTCCATGAAGACTGGCTCTTTAATTCTGCAACAGGTTGAATGGAGAAGAAAGATGTACAGACAAATAACAATGGATTAATAAAGTAAAATAAGTTTTAAAAGGTTGCTGGGTTCTGATTCATTCTCTCTCTCTCGCTCTCTGTCCCATGGTTGTGAGAAGAATAACCTCAAATGTTCCATTTGTTGGGCAATGTATTTTTAGATCTCAGGGGGAAATCCATATTTGTTTTGGCTGACACACAAGAGCTAATTAGCCTTAAACAATTTGCTAAGAGCATGAACAGATATCTTCTTTCCTTGACATTTCCTCTGAGGCTTCATAAGATGCAGGCTTTCCAAAAAATCTTTGAACAAATTTACAGCAGTTTTAGACTCCAAGTTCTGGGTGCTGAATGCTTTATTTTATCCTATTTGCACTGATCTGAGCTAAGATTTGTATTTGGTTTATGCCATTGAGCACGATAATAATAATGATGGCTGACATTTATTGATGGCTTCCTTTGTGCTAAACATATATCCTTAGTATTTTATGTAAGTTATCTCACTTAGTCTTTACCCAAACCCAGTCTTTATTATCTCTGTTTTTACAGTTGACAAAATTGAGACTAAGATAGTTAAGTAAGTAGTGTAATAAATACTATTGTATCAATATTTTATATTTCTATTAAATTGAATAAAGCAGAATGGGAAGTTTAAGCTCTGAGATTTGTAGAGACTAAAGAAAATACATGTGCCTTTGGGAAGGTCAATTCCCTGGAGAGACAACTTTTACTTAAAAAGACACTCTGACTTCGCAGCATGCCTAAGGCCAATCTAATCCTCTGAAATTTAGACACATTACTTTCATTTTTTAGTAACCATAGATTACAATTAAAAATTAAGACACTTTCTATCATGCCCAAATATTTACAAATATATACACATGGACTCATGAAAATATTTTCATTATATAATACTTTTAATATATATATATAATAAAGTCTGATATTTCTTGTCTATTCTATTTTTAAGTTCTGATAGACAACAATAAATTGATTCTGCATTTTGAGAAATAAACTGGTTTGTACAGCAAAAAGTTAAATAGCATCAGGATCCAAATAGGTATAAAGGGTTACATTACGCTTCACCACACTCTGCTTGAAATCATCTCCTACATGTGACTAATGAGGGATAGAGAATGAAAAAAATTCTCTATCATGATTTTTTTTTTCCTACACCTCTGAATTGGTTGTGAATTTTTTTGCGGAAATGTAAAAATATTATCATGTGTTTCTTTTGGTAATGGACAGCAGTAAACTATGAAAGCCTGACTACTGGTAGCTAAAGCATAGATTCAAAAGACAGAGGGAGTCCATGTGGGTAGCTCAGTGGGTTAAAGCATCCATCCCCATGTGCCAATGTTGTGGGTTTGATTCCCAGTCAGGGCACATACAAGAATCAACCAATGAATGCATAAATAAGTGGAACACAAATCAATGTAGTGCTCTCTCTTCTCTCTCTCTCTCTTTCTCTCTCTCTCCCTCCCCCCCTTTTCTCTCTCAAATCAATACATTTTTTAAAAAATGAAATTAAAATAAAACACACAGAGGGAATCCTAACTTAAGATGGCAAGAGAAAGTTTAACATTCAAAAGAAAACAAAAACTGGGTTAAGGAAAAGAGCATCAAGAATTGGGTGGGAGTTGCAAATTTGGGCCTGCAGAGGCTCTCACAGCTTGAACAGGTGGGGAGAAGGAGGAAGGCAGGGCTGGCCCAGGAGGGACAGTGAGTGGAAAATGAATGGAACATACTCATAGGTGTGCAGCTGTATGGGGTTGATGCTGATGACTGTTTAGATGCAGAATCCAATGGATCACTTCTGACAGATCCCAGTGGAAGAAGATGCCACATAATGACAAAGTTCAGTGTTAGGCAGACAAAAGGATTGTGGATCTGACGTAGTGATTGCCAACTGTGGCATACTAGTACATAGGTACTACCTGGATGAGTCTGTTTAAATCAGGTTCCTGAGTGTCATCCCCATAATTTCTGAGTATATGGGGGATTCCTCACATTGTAGCAAGGGCATAGTCACAGCTTGAGAAATGTGGCTTTAGTATTCAGAGCAGGATCTAAGTAGAGATAGAGAAATGATGACAGTGGACACATGATAAGGACTTGGAAGATTCTGTAAGTTTTTGAAAAGACTAAATTTTAGTGGAATCTCTTTTCCTCAAGGCTTACTAGGCAGGAGGCATGCCAAGGCTTGAATTGCAAACTCGATCCTGTAGAATGATGCCTCTAAGGCCAAAAATACCCTGCTTGCTATGCAGGTAGAACTGGCTCAGAAACATGTACTACCATGCTAGGTCAGCGATTTTCAACTGCTGTGCTAAAAGAAGTTTTAAAACATGCAATACCTGACTATTTATTCAGGGGCATTGACCTCTTTTCCCTTAGATTGTCAAATAATAAAAATGGCAACAGCCAATACAACAATAACTGTCTGGTATGAATGAATCAAAATTATATATCTACTTGAGGCCTGGTGCATGAAAATCCATGCACTGGAGTGGGGGTCCCTCAGCCTGGCCTGCCCCCTCTCACAGTCCAGGAGACCTCGGGGGTGGGAGGTGACCTGGCGATCAGGGGAAGGCGACGTCCCATCACACCTCTTCTGCCGCCACTGCTGGCAGCACAAGCCACAGCCGGCCCTGGTTACCTGAGCCTTGGGTGGCCCTGGGCGGCTGGGCAGCCACCACCCAAGGCTTGCCTATGCCTCAGGCTGGCCCTGGGCGGCTGGGGGACTGAGGGGACTGGGTGACTCTGGAGGCAGGCGCACCCTGGAGGGGCTGAGGGGACTGGGCACCGCCATCTTGTGGCTGTGGGCGCTGCCATCTTTGAGGGTGTGGCAGTCAATTAGCATATTCCCTCCTTATTGGCTATGGGCGCTGCCATCTTTGTGATGGTGTGAGGGTCAATTAGCATATTCCCTCTTTATTAGATAGGATTTTTGTCAGACCAGCAAAAATATATAAAAATTTTAGTGTGCCGCAGAATTTTAGTAGTTTGTGTGTGCCATGAGATGAAAAAAGTTGCAAATTGCTGTGCTAGGTGATGGATATTGTGATTATATGGCCCTTGACCATATTGAAACATAAGTCTTATGAGAACTGTGCCACGCCAGCACGACCAAGGGTGATCCCGAGTGGAGGGGTGAAAGGATTAAGGAAAGACAGACAAGAGAATAATAGCTGGGTCTCGGTGGGATGCTGCCTCCCTGATGAGGAGACAATGACAGCGCCCACAAGCAGTGTCTTTATTTTATAGCAGATGCCACGAGGCAAAGTAGGGGCGTGATCACGTTGCTTACAGCATTCTCGTGAGTTTCAACCTCACTCAACTACATGCACCCAAACTCTATCAGAAGGCATGTGGGGCTACATGTTTGGACCATAGGTTCAAGCTTACAACCACAGCCGTTGGCTATGATTGTGCTGGGAGGGCCCTGCCCTTCCAGCTGGGACTTGCACGTGGCAATGAGAGGACCCTGTCCTTTCATTAGTCCAAGGCTTGAACCTGGCCAAAACACCGTAACTGTGCCCCACAGAGAACCAATAAGGATGACTTCCTGGGGCATAAGATGAAATTGAGGGAAAACTCTAGATTATACCAAAGGTAAAAGTAACACAAAACCAGGCCTCTCTGAGACCAGAAAAGGGAGGCCATCAGACAGAACAGGGTTTTCCGAGGTAGCATAAGTATCCTGATAACTCTTCCTCATTCTGTCATTCCTCACCTCCATCTGTTTTCCCTCTTAAATCCTTTCAACATTATCAACAATCACCATACCACCAACACCCTGAATGCTTTGCTGTTTTCTATTACCTGATGGGGTGTGGTAGTTTAGCAAATGTCTCAGGTTGCACTTAACTACAAAGCCCTTATAGGATTATTACTGGTGGATAGCATAGGCTTTGAAGTTAACCTTGAGTGTACATTCTCACTCATCCATTTTCAGCTACTTGACCTTGGACAAATTACTTGACTTGGGCAGGACCTAATTTTTACAAATGGAAAATTGGAATAATAATATAAAATATTCAGGCAATATAGTAAGAATTAAATGAGACAGAATGTGTGTTCTATACATTGACCTTCATATACGAAGAGTTCAATAAAATAGCTATTATTATTATAAATAACCTGTGAGTATATTTTTATGAGTAATCTGAGACTAAAGTAGAAAGCAATTATAATTTATGGAGTTTCTGTTCTGAATCTAGAGCTGTATTAGGCACTTGACATATGTGATATCTAATTCTCCCAATAACATGGCAAGGCAAAAGTATGAATTCCATCTTTTAGATGAAGAAATGGAGGCTTAAGAGATTAGTAACTGAAAGCCACAGAGCTAGTAATAAGCCACACTGAAACACTTCACAACATCTACTCCAGGTTTTGGCTTTTTTTTTTTTTTTTTACTAAGTCACATTGTCACCTCACCATTCTCCAAGAAAATGCCTTCTTTCTCTTATTACTTATTCAAACATCTGCCTGATCTGAGACATCAGCAGAGGAAAATCACTCATATTTCAGTCCCTAAAATGAGATAAGATCTGAAGTGAGAAAGTGCCTTTTCTTTTCCCAGCTCCCCCAAAGGAAAATCCAGAATATCAGAACATGAATTTTATAAGAATGGGAAAGGTTCGGTTAAACTCACTAGATGGTTAAGAATTTAAATTCCTTTCCAAAAAAAGAAAATGCAATACTGTGCTGCTGAAGCATGAATGTGTGCAGAACAATGATTTAATTAGAAAGGATCGAGGTAGCGGGCTGAATTTCTGAGAGGGGTCATAATCTAAATTGCCGCACTTACTCTACCTGGGTTTTCTTGGCATTACTGCATAAAAGCAAAACAAACAAGCAACAACAGCAAAAACATTTTACCTGTTTTGTTGTTGGGAAGGAGGGGTCAGAATTGCAAGTCCAATTTGGGGGAGGTTTGCCCAACCAGACCTGGGAGAGTTGAACTTTATATAAACACCATATACCACTTAAGTGGGAATTCCACTATCTGGGTCATTTGAACATAATATGGGAGCTGGTATTTCAGTTCCTCTTTTCAAGTTCTTCTCTACATGGCTGAACAAGTGATCTGGGTGTGGTTTTGATGATTATTTCTAGAGTTGGAAGCCAAGCTGGAGAGAGGTGTAGCATTGCCTCTTGGCTTCCTTGCCTGCTTCTAAAGGAATGCAGGAGAGGTGCCAATTTCATTGAGCTTTAGCTCAAGGATTCTTGCAAAACAACACATTACAAATGTCTGCCTTTTTAAAAAAGAGCATCATTTGTAGACAATGCCTTCATGTTAATGTCAGTAGCTTCATAAATTTAGGAAAACTAAACTAATTTCTTCTGAAGTATGATGGAAATTTTAAATTGGACATTCTTAAAGGACAACATTTTTAGGTCATGCAGCCATTTATTCTAAGCAGTTTTCAAGGAAAAAACCACTATCCATTGTTGAATGCCCTTATCTTCTATGTATCTTTGTATTGAATTTAAGTTGTCAGATATTTTTATCACAGGAATCTCTGCACCTCGAATTCTGGGAATGAATAAATTTTATATTTGGATGACAAAGGGTCCTATTTTTACTTCTTTTATGAGTAAATTAAACTATAGCAGGTTATCAACCCACAAGACAATTTTGCTTTCTCCCCTTTACTCTCAGTTTAAAATTGAACTTGGCCCCCTAATAGAAAACAGCAACTACATTAAACTTCTTAAAAAAGCTTTTTCACATCTCTTGAATCAAAGCTCTGCTTTTCACAAGCTGAGCAGGTTGATTATGGCTGGCATTAAATCAATGTATTGAAGGCTAAAGTTCTTTTCCCATAACACAAACCCAGCATGCATAGCTGTGGCTAAGCCTCCATTACTCTCCCCTACTGAGGTGTCTCAAACCGAATTCATAGGGGACCTCCTTCAGTAATTTCTGAGTTTCTACCTTCATATAATCTTTAGACGTTCTTCCCTGATTGTCAGAAAGGTGTATTTATCAGTTATGAACACTGCAAAACAGTGTCCATACAAACAAACAAAATTAGCTGCAGCATTTTGCCCAGGGAACTGCCAACAGACTGTTACACTTGCTAAACTCTAGCACTTCTGATTCCCACTGACTTAAGCCAGAACATGTATTGACACCCTCCCTACGCCATAGGATTTGCTGGCTGTCTTACTACCAGCCCATTAACGCATCCAAAGCTCCTACTCAAAATGAAGAGTAACGTCAGGAGAGAATTATGTGACCCTCAATAAATAATACCTCTTTGTAAAAGTGTTTAAACAAGTATTTACATGAGAGTTTCTTGACCCAGGGGTGTTTTACCATGTAGGCTCATTCCTTTCAACGCAAGTAATTACTTTTCGAAATGAGCATTATCAGGAAGATCGGCAAAAACGTGTTTAGCGTTTTTATCTCACATTCAACAAGATTACTAATTGCATCAAGTCATTTTTCTGTACCAGAATGTGTTCTCCAATTCTTGAGGAGCTTACCTGTTTGTCCAGTTGCTGCCAGATAATTACATATGTAATTAAAGCCATGCTCCAAACACACACGTGAGAAAACTAAGAAATCCTTGGTTCAATACTTTAAGCTGCTCAGGTAATACACTGTACTATAGTTTGCTGCCTATTTATTAGGTAGCATTTCTAAAGTGATAGAAGGTGTCATATTTTATATAATTGTTTTGATGGAAAAATGCAGACCTGAGTAGATTTGAGATTTTAGAGTTAGAGATCTAGAGGTTGGGGCAAATGTAGGTTTAAAGTTGTGAGTATACAAAACAGAGTTTATTCTTGTATTGTTATTTATTAATTATTGTGTTATCTTCCATCTGAACATCTTTAACCCTACTTTTGCCCCACCTGTATGTTAGATATCTTTGATTTGGCCTTGGGTCTCAATTTATTAATTATATGCCTTTGAATTGTAATATAACTTCTCTGTCAAGTGTAATTTTTAATAAAATTTATCTACCTCATAGAATTATGGATAAACTGTGATTTAATGTTTTTAAAACATTTAGAAACAGCAAAGTTCAATGATTACTGAAAGGGTCAAATTCCTCATTTCAACATGTGAAAAATTAAGCACAGAAATGTTGGTGGCAGGATATCTGAGAGGGTTTTCTTTAATCCTCACTTAGGATATATATATAATTGATTGATTTTAGAGAGAGAGAAAGGGAGAAAGAGAGAGAGACATGGAAGTGAGAGAAAAACATCAATTGGTTGCATCTTGTACATGCCCAGTCCAGGGATTGAACCGGCAACCTAGGTATGTGTACTGACCAGAATTGAACCCACAACCTTGGGTGTATGGGATGATACTCAAACCAACTGAGCCACCCAGCCAGGGCTAATATCTGAGACCCTTAATGAAATTGATATGAGATGAATATATTTTCTAATCTAAACTTTGAGGTGATGAAAAGCTTTCAGATTTTTCATTCAATAAAGAATTCACTGAATATATTATTATATATTATCAGCAGGAAAGAAAACATAATCCCATGGCTGTCCCCTTAAGTAATGATCAAGCCTGAATGACAAACCTGTAGAACTAGGGTTTGGGTTCTAAGAATCTATAACTGCTCTTTGAATGATATTTCCTGAGAGTGGCAGTTTTCATTCATCTGGGAATGACTACTCCAACAATTCCTTGGGGTAGGGGAGTCTACAAATCCCAGGAGGTTCCCTAACACAAGACTTATTGGGAAGCTAGCCATTGCAAGAGACTTACTCAATGTTAGACCTGAGGAGAGTGGGTGATGGTGGCTCAGGCAGGTTGGAAGATTTCAGGTAATATTTTTAATGTTTGCTGGGTATCTATAAATAAATCTTCCTACCAATGTATGATCTAGCACTAAGTAAATGTGTGGCACTTAAAAAGTAATTGAGCTTTTTATATTCCAGACTAGAGGCCTGTTGCACGAAGAGATTCGTGCAATAGGCCTTCCTTTCCCTTGGCTGCTGGCACCGGTTTTCCTCCGGCACCTGGCACCCAGGCCTTCGCTCTGGCTGGGCTCCGGCCGGAGCCAGCCCTGTTGCCGTGAGGCTTTCGCTGCTCTGCCGGCCCCAGGGCTGTCAGGCTTTGCTCCACCGCTTGGAGCCTACGTATGCAAATTAACTGCCATCTTGGTTAGGTTAATTTGCATACTCTCCTGATTGGCTGGTTAGCGTAGCGAAGATATGGTCAATTTACATGTTTGTCTATTATTAGGTAAGATTATTCAGCTGAAAAGTGAGGACAATAGTTCTCCTACCTGCCTTCTAGGGTTTCTTGAGAATTAAATGATATAATGATTGTGAAAGTGCAATAGACACTACATTTTGCTATAAATTTAAGGAGAGTTTTCATACTAACATGCCTCTGCCATTAGGAAATTCAAGAGCAAAATATCTCTGTTGGATTATTATCTTTTAATATCCTCTGTAAACATTTTAAAAAGTTCTACTTTTCTTAAAATAACTTTTAATTTCTATGAAAAACTTTCACATTACCCAAATGAGAGGCCTCCAGATGAAAGATAAGGATGTCAATATTTCTATTGATTTTACCTACTAACATAAAGGATTGGAACTTCTCATGATATGACCTAGTCTATACATCATTTTTAATAGACTATATTAAAAGTTACTTAACGAAATACTAGTGACAAAGCGTGGTGAGCTATGTTTCTGCATGAAAGTGTCAAAGGAAGTGAAAAATATCAGATAAGTTTACATTAAGGAACATAATTCAAGCCATATGTATTTGATAAAAGCCCAGCGGTCTCCATCGCCGCCTGGGGAAATTGACTTCAAAGACAATAAAGTAATAGCCTGCTTGAGCCCAAAGGCTACCCACAAATCTCTGTCAGATAGGGAGATGGACATAACACAGCAGGGGGGGAAAGGCATTCTTTATTTCAAAAACAGGCATTGTCAAAGAAAATAAAGTCTGAGGGGGTATGTAGAAGATCATATTTATAAAAATAAAAACTTTTAACTTTTCTCTGCTGTTTCTGATATAGTACTCTCATTTCTCCCCACTTCTACTTGAGAATGAAAGAAAATAAAATGCCTCTCTGCCAGAGAAAGTTTCATGAAGCTCTAGACACAACACTAGAAAGATATAGCAAAGCAGAAAAAAACGGTGGTTTCCAGAAAAGGACAAATATATTAGTTGAAGGGACTAAAAGAAATCTTTAGTCTCAGAAAATGAAGGGTGAAAATACATATTAGTTTACCCTTACAAAATTCTAAAGGGTATGGATAATCTGCCTGAAGACTTGCCTGGTACTTGGCATACCAGAATCAATACCTAGAGCACTCTCCAAAAGCCTTTAAGAGGAAGGAGTAGGACAGTTAAGAAGTTGGTAGTGCCTGGCAGGGTAGCTCAGTTGGTTAGAACATAGACCCATTTGATCCCCCGTCAAGGCACATACAAGAATGGACCAATGAATGCATAAGTAAGTGGAACAACAAGTTAACATTTCTCTCTCTCTCTCTCTCTCTCTCTCTCTCTCTCTCTCTCTTCCCCTTCCTCTCTCTCTCTAAAATCAATTTTTAAAAATTGGATTATTACAGACAGAGAAACCTTGCTATACCCTTATGGTTGCACAGACTGACAGCATGAATAGGCTTATGAAGAATATCAAATTAAACCGTGTAGTTGAGAGAGCCATACTACACTATTAATCAGAGCTAAGATGTTTTCAGTGAAAAAGAAAGCCATAACCGTCTCATCTTTCTTGGAATGACTGCTCATTAGAAGGAAGGGAAGGATGTGAGAAGGAAAGAATGAAGATTGCCATGTACCTGCTGGGTTCTAGGCATTCGGCTTGGCACTTTTGCAAGAGTCACTTCATTTATTACTCACAGTGCCTCTGTTGCAGCTGTGAAATGTGAAAATGGGTACCTTATCCAAGTCAACACAGGCATGAAGAAGTAGATCCAGGGTCTGTCTACAGATGCCAGTGTCCCTAGTTTTCTACTATGCCACAGTGTTTATTCAACAAATAATTACTGAGTATCTATTATATGCCATACACTGGGAGCACTAGTGAACAGGGCAACAATCTCCCTCCCATCATGGGATTTACATTCTAGATAGACCATTCCAGATGTCTAATTTTTCCAAGACTATTTATTAAAATGGTTGTCTTTCTTACAAAGAATTATTTTTTTACTTTTGTAAAAACCAGTTTGGCATATTTGTGTAGATATTATTTCTGAGTTCTCCATTTTGTCCCATTCACCTATATGTGAGTCTTTCTGCCAATACCACATAGATTTGGCTACTATATTTGTACAGGTATAACTTACTAGTATACAACTTGTATAGCTGTTATATTTGTATAACTGGGTATCTTAATTATAGATTGTGTGTACAAAGTATGTTTTCTAACCATAATGGAATCAAACTAGAATCAATAACAGAAAGATAACATAAAAATCTCAAAACACTTGGAAATTATACAATAGACTTTTAAATAAGCCCTAGGTTAAAGAGAAATTCTCAAGGGAGTTAGTTTTTAAGTTCACTTTGTTGGTGGGTACATGATTGAGTACACCCTGGCAGAATTGTCTACATTTCTTTACAATTTGAAGAAATTCCCTTCTATTTCTATTTTTCTGAGAGGTTTTTATCATTAATGGATGTCTAATGTTTTCAATGCATGGTTGGCATTGATTGAAATGACCTTGTGATCTTTCTTCTTTGACTTATCAAATGATAAACCAGCCTTATATTGATATCAGGATAGCAACCAGCTAAAAAGAAAAGAAAACGTTCCTTTCTTATATAGAATTGCCCCCCTCCACCAGGTTCCCACTCCACCCCCACCCTTCTCCATCCTACTGTCTATGTCCATAGGTAAGATCTTTGGTTAATCTCTTCCCACCCTCTTCCCCTTTTCCCTCTGAGATTCATCAGTCTGTTCCATGCTTCCATACCTCTGATTCTATTTTATTTACCAGTTTATTTTGTTCGTTAGATTTCTTGTTCTTTTATTTTTAACCATTTGTTAATTGGGATTCTTATTAATTTTAAGACTATTGACATTTCAAATATACAGCAATGTTTTTATGATGAAGAGTTCACCAATAGATATGATGATCAGAGATATTTTACCTCATGCAAAATATCTCCACTTGATTTATTTCCCTAAATTAATATTTTACAAACAAAAATAAGTTTCAGAGTATTTTTATCAAATGAGATCTTAAATGTAAGTCAAATATTCTCTAAAGAAAACCACATAAAGCTTGTCAGATTAATTGGAGAGGACAAGGTCCTGACTCATAAATTGCTCCCCTACACTGTTCCCTTAAGTTCCTTAGAGCTGAGAAGAGGACCTTTGAAGCAACACAGTGTAAAGTCTCTGCTTTAACTAAAGACTGACTACCAAAATGCTTCTAAACTGGCAGTGCCCATAATACAATGCCTTAGGCCATCATTGCTTAGTGAGAAAGGAACCTAATAGTCCCTAATTTGGTCATTGAATTGAAGTAGAACGATTTAAGCTCAAGTACAGTTCCTTCTCTGCCCATAGCTTGTCCTATGATCTTAACTTTTCTGTTTCTCTTTATATGTAACCCATCTATAAATGAAGTTGATATCAGAAAGGACACTTAACTGTGAAGCAGGAAACACTTTCTAAGTCAATCAATCTCTATCAAATTGGCTTGGACAAAATCTTCTTTATTTCAATTTCTCTATTATACATATTGACATGATGAATTATCACAGGGGTTACTTGATTTATATCATGTGTATGCAGAGAGAGGAAGAGAGAACATTAGTCTACTAATAGTTTAATTGTGCATCATTCAGTTATAATACCAAAATAAATGTATAAATTAAAAACATCAGAAAACTAAAGAAATTGAAAGTAACAACATTGATTTAACATTCAATTAATGTCATTTTTCTGATAATATATAACTGGTCACAAAGTAAATATGGCACTGACTGCTACCATGCAAGTTCTTCCACATTTCATCCACCTACACTTCCATGCTTGAAGGTCAATGCTCATCTCTGATTCTCCATTTGAACTGTGATGAAACCTGTACTTGTACAGTGTACATCAATGCTATTTGGTTGTCGTTGAGGGGGGATACATTACTTAGACTTCTTTAATTTGTCTGGGCTATTACAAAAGGACTAGTTGGAGACATTGCAGTTGTAACGAGCAACACAAACAAATGCACTGACATCACAGGCCAGTGCTTGTGTAAGGCTAGTACAAAAATAATCCAGAATATTTCTTTTTTGTTTTATTTTCCAATAAAATAAAATTCTTCTAGAAAATATCTCTATTTAAAAATTTTTCACATTCAAGTTTGGAAAATATTGAGAAAAGTTGACAGGGTGCTATGATCCATAATAATAAAAGTGTAATATGCTAATTAGACCGGATGTCCTTCCAGATGAAGCCTGGGCTGCGAGGGCCAAGGCAAGCCACTGCAGCTGCAAGGGCCAAGCCCCTTGCACGAATTTCGTGCAGCGAGCCTCTAATATTCTTTTTTTTTTTTTTAATATTTTTTTATTTTTCGCTTAAAGTATTACAAAGGGTATTACATAAGTGTCCTTTTTTTTCCCCCCCCGCCCTTGACACACCCCTACCCTCCCTTACCCCCCAGTGTCTTATGTCCATTAGTTATGCTTATATGCATGCATACAAGTCCTTCGGTTGATCTCTTACTCCCCTCCCTCCTGCCCCCCAACTCTCTCTGGCCTTCCCACTGCAGTTTGGCAATCAGTTTGAGGCAGCTCTGCCTCTGTATCTATTATTGTTCAAAAGTTTGTAATGGTCTTTATTATCCATGAATGAGTGAGATCATGTGGTATTTTTCCTTCATTGACTGGCTTGTTTCACTTAGCATAATGCTCTCCAGTTCCATCCATGATGTTGCAAATGGTAGGAGTTCCTTCTTTTTAACAGCAGCATAGTATTCCATCGTGTAGATGTACCACAGTTTTCTAATCCATTCATCTACTGATGGGCATTTAGGCTGTTTCCAGATCTTAGCTATGGTGAATTGTGCTGCTACGAACATCTGGTTACATATATCCTTTCTGATAGGTGTTTCTGGTTTCTTGGGATATATTCCTAGTAGTGGGATCACAGGGTCAAATGGGAGTTCCATTTCCAATTTTTTGAGGAACCTCCATACTGCCTTCCATAGTGGCTGCACCAGTCTGCATTCCCACCAGCAGTGCACAAGTGTTCCTTTTTCTCCACATCCTCTCCAGCACTTGTCGTTTGTTGATTTGTTGATGATGGCCATTCTGACAGGTGTGAGATGATACCTCATTGTTGTTTTGATTTGCATCTCTCGGATGATTAATGACTTTGAGCATGTTTTCATATGTCTCTTGGCTTTCTGAATGTCCTCTTTTGAAAGGTGTCTAAACACTTCACAACATCTACCCCATGATTGGATTGTTTATCTTCTTTTTATTAAGTCACATTGTCACCTCAACAATTCTCCAAGAAAATGCCTTCTTTCTCTTATTACTTATTCAAACATCTGCCTGATCTGAGACACCAGCAGAGGAAAATCACTCATATTTCAGTCCCTAAAATGAGATAAGATCTGAAGTGAGAAAGTGCCTTTTCTTTTCCCAGCTCCCCCAAAGGAAAATCCAGAATATCAGAACATGAATTTTATAAGAATGGGAAAGGTTCAGTTAAACTCACTAGATGGTTAAGAATTTAAATTCCTTTCCAAAAAAAGAAAATGCAATACTGTGTTACTGAAGCATGAATGTGTGCAGAACAATGATTTAATTAGAAAGGATCGAGGTAGCGGGCTGAATTTCTGAGAGGGGTCATAATCTAAATTGCCGCACTTACTCTACCTGGGTTTTCTTGGCATTACTGCATAAAAGCAAAACAAACAAGCAACAACAGCAAAAACATTTTACCTGTTTTGTTGTTGGGAAGGAGGGGTCAGAATTGCAAATCCAATTTTGGGGAGGTTTGCCCAACCAGACCTGGGAGAGTTGAACTTTATAT